>NC_061076.1:3075043-3269270 GCF_021917145.1 Hypomesus transpacificus | reverse complement strand
GCCATGTTTGCAACTTCTTTATAAACGGACTGACAAAGACTCTCTGAAAGCCCTCGGATTGAAACTTTTAAAAAGAGAACCCCAATCGCTCCTCTCTTCTCCTCTCTCTCTCCCTCGTTCTGTTTCTTCAAAACGCTTGACTTGTCACCACAGTCTCCAGAGCTCCTTTAATAAACGTTGCAAACGAAAGTGTCTTGCTTGGTGTCGTAGAGTGTGACTGGTTTAAACCATAGGGATACTAGAGTAATCCAGCTGAAAACACAAATGTAACCCAACTTTAAAGTCCCCTTGTCACTCTGCAGCCAAGTGAGGAACCTCTGAATGGGACACTAAGGAGTATGAAGACATTGCAACCGGGAGGAATATAATGGTGCTTCTCGGCTTTTCGTGGGTCTAGGTCTAGGAAGGCTTGATACGTGTTGAGGAGACTGAGAGGAGACCGAGAAGAGTGTCTCCCCACGGCCGTATGCATGACATTAACCTTAAAATAGAGTGAGATTTGGGTTACTTCCACTGAGGGGTCCTCTCAAATGTGGACGGATAGGATTTGGCAGTCTGTCACTCAGTGGTTCAGCTTCTAGCCAGCAGGTTGTGTTGCACCTCCAGAGAAAATCAGATTGCACGCCTCTCAGGTCCGACACGTTGTTTCTTTTCTCTGATTCGGAGAGACCTTGGGGTGCACGGTTCTTGTTCGAGCAGTCAAGTCTCTGCTACACGCACGGTCAAGGTTCTCTGTGATCATACTCTGGATCGATACACAACAAAATGCATCAACTGTGTATAAATGCTCTCCTTACAAACACAGAAGAACAACTGCACCAAACTTTTTAGATTCATTTTTTTCCCCCCCCGTCTGTCTTCTAGTAGACAGCTGTCTGAGATGAGATGCTGGTTCCACAGGAGACCCTGCTCCGTACATTTGCACACTGACTCGTACAAGTTTGCCGACTCGCTTGTTGCCATGGAAAAGCCCAGAAATGGGGCAGATAGCAGTTCAATGAGGGAGCCGGGACTTAGGAGGGTCTGGTGGGAGGAGGGAAGTTTCTGGAGCCCCTCCTGTCAGACCGTCAAGCTCTTTTGATGTGTGGAAAGGGGAAAGGAGAGAAAGTGAAAGAGAGGGAATGCGAGGAGTTTGAAAAGTAGGTGAGAGGTAGAAAAAGAACAAATCTGTCAACCCTCCGTTTGTATATTGTTCTTGGAAAGTAGGAGTGAAAGTATTGACAGATGTGAACAGGACGCACCTTGAACTGATAAATGATCTCTCGCGATTGTCGCCATTCTCTGGACAGAAATAAATGAACGCCTGAATTTTTATCGTTATCCTTTGGGAAGGGTTCCAATGATTAACTGTGCCGCAAAGTCAACAAGGGCGAGCTAAACCAGGACTTTTTAACACCAGAGACACGTCCAGTCAGCCCACAAATCCAAACCGTAATTATGCAGAGAATTAGGACAGAAAAAATATGCACAACCTTTAAGGTCGTCTGTGTAGAAAAAAATGTATCTTAGTTTCAGTCAATACCCCTTTCCAAGTCTAAAGAAAAAAACGTACATCTGCTCTGAATGTTGTCAGAAACCCAAAACGAAGAAAAGTAGGCAATATGAAATATGCAAACAAACAGATATGGATCAATAAGTAAACAGTTAAGAGCTTGAAGCTGGTTGACATACCAGCGGGGAGTGGATGCTGACAGCTCCACCTCGTGTGATGTGAGGCGCTGATGATCCACGTCTCTCTTCACTGGGGGCCTTGAAGTGGCAGCGTCAGTAGAGGCCCCCGTAAGGCCCACGAGTAGAACACCTGTCTGAAACCACACTCCCTTTCAGAAGCAGACACTGATGAGGGGCGTCATCGCCTGCCACAAACACAAGGCAGAGGCACTGAGCTCGGTGTAAAGTGAGCGTCACACCATTGATACCACCATTGAATTCCAGACCTATTTAAACAACCTTGCACTATTGCGTTGAGTCGCTAGTATAAGTTTTGGTTAAATACGTCATGTGATTTCTTTGTCATTCTTTTCACTACTGACACTTTCAGAGTGGCATTAAACACCCATTACATCCGATCTCTTCGGTAACTTCCTGGTTATTGTTGCCCACTTTCCAGACAAGGCTGTGACAATGATGAAGCGAGGAAGAGGTCAAAGTGGACAGAGAGGAAGATAAACCTGAATGACTGATGACATCAGCAGGACAAGAGGGAGGAAGAGAGGGAGGAAGAGAGGTAGGGGGCGGTTACGGACGAGAGATTGATTCTACTGGTCAGACATGTTGGATCCCTCTGTCCTGGCTTCCCTCAGCCCTACCTCTGCTAAGGAGACAAGCCTCGCTGTGACTGACATCATCCCTTCCTCTGCCTGATTACAGCATGTCTCCCTGCCCGCCCAGCCTCTATCTGTCTTCTATCAAAGCCTAAACACAGCTGTCAGGCGCTGGCCTATTCTTCCACCTCTTCGAGGAGAGAGGGAGAGGCTGTGGAGAGGAGGAATGGGATCTCCATGTCACGAGGGGCTGAGAGATGGTGTCAATTCTCGAGAAGCGCGTCAGCGACAGCAACCTCGAAACTCAGGGCTCCGGGCAGAAAGTATAAAAATCCCACATTCTGCAAGAGTTCTGGACTGCAGCACTCCACGTGGTTTCTGTCTGTCGGCCGCTCTCTCTGTCTCTCTGTCTTTTTCTCGATCTGTCTTGTCTTAAGTTTGAAGCCCCCAAGTGGTGACCGCTGGGTTCAGGGGAGAGAGTGTGTGTGATGAAAGACCGGAGAAGAAAGGGAAAGATGAAAGAGAGTGTCATATCAGGCTGTCAGGGGACTATCTCCCAGGCATGCATGCATTGCCAGCAAGCCCCCTGCACTGTGGGAGAAGATGGAGAAAAACAACAACAACACTGGGCCCCATAGATGAGCCCTGGCTTGGGGCAGTCCGCATGGTCCTATCCTACAACACCCTGCAAGCCTCCAGCCCTCTGGAGTCCCCCGGGCACCTTTGCTGGACCAGCCTAGCTGGACACTGCATCCCAGACCCTGACAACCAGACACTTTGCCATCTTGTCTTGGTTGTCTTGTAGTGACAGTGGCCAGCGTGGCCAGCAAATCTTTTTGGATACCACCACGTAGTGAGTCTTTGACTTCATCCTCTGATAGAGAGAGAGAAAGCTGACAATGGCACGGTCACTACTGACACACGCGGAGAAAGAAGACATTTGAAGTCTGCGTCGCGTTCTGTAACCTCAACTGACATCGACCAATGGGAAATCAATGCACTGACTGATGCTGTGAGCGTCAAGGGAATGTTAGGGGATGCGAGCCGAACATACCCACACTCTCTCATACTCACAAAAGCTATCTCACACATGCACACACACACACACAATGAAGTTGGTAGAGAAACCAAACAACAGGGTGCAGTTCAGACAGATTACTTCATTACGTACTGCCATTGTTTGTTCATCTCAACCGTAGGACATTTTACCAGGAGCACGAAAAGAATGAACTAATCACTTAAAGAATCTAGACTCAAACGTTTTGGGAAACGGCATCTGTTCCTATGGCCATATAGTCTAGTCAACCAAGGGGCAAATCCGAACATGTGACAGTGGCATCTATAAAGTTGTGACTCATTGTTCACGGCCCCCTCACCAGCTGCACGTCTGGCTAACATGACCCTCACAGCAACCCAGACCAATACAGGAGAAGAGATAGAGAAATGGAAGAGCAGGGCAAAATATCATGATACAGTAAAAAGATTATCTGGAGGAGGTAGGCATGGCATGAGGGAAAATGTAATATGCTGCAGTTCCCTCAAATCAAAAATGAAAAGATATACAGTATATGCATGTGTGTATATTGATACTGCATATACATAAAAACAGAGACTGTATCTCTTTATAGAAAACAGAAAAACCTACAAAGAAGGAACTGCTGTCTGTGTCACAGATATGGCTCTGTAACTAGGACCTTGTTTCACCCCTGGCCATCCTCGCTTGGATACCGAGATGCGTGTGTCCACAGAGCACTCTTCTATCATACTGTGGAGGTGGGGTGAGGGAGAGGGCCACTGGGTGAATCCAGATGCATTCTTTGGCTGATCTGTGCTGAATGGAACAGATAGAGAACATGGAGGACGGTCTGCATCCATTAGACATAGCTCCCGGTCACAGATGGATAACTCTCCCAGTCAGGGGAGCACCTGGTCAGCCGCCTCTGCTTACCTCTGCTCTAGTCTGCTCTAGTCTGCTTCTCTCTGCTCTAGTCTGTTCTAGTCTGTTCTAGTATGTTCTAGTCTGTTGTAGTCTAGTCTGTTCTGCTCTAGTCTGCTGCTGAAACGATTTTCTATATTTTTTTTCTGTATTCCAGTGTTCTTCCCTGAGAGTGTCTGAAATACTGGAGGTCACCCTCCAAGGCAAACATGTACACTCCAATTTAAGGTGATGGCTAGAAATATAAGGATGTTCTTGTAACAGGCAGACACACTCACTGACGATGGCTAATGATATAAATAGAACACAGTGACCTTGTAAACAGAAACACAAACACACAGCTTCCAATTAGCTGACACAAGCTTTTCTATTGTACCAAACCAACACAACAGCCCCAGCCCCTGCCCCAGCCCCAGCCCCAGCCCCAGCCCCAGCCCCAGCCCCAGCCTCAGCCCCAGCCCCAGCCTCAGCCTCAGCCCCAGCCCCAGCCCCAGCCCCAGCCCCAGCCCCAGCCCCAGCCCCAGCCCCTGCCCCAGCCCCAGCCCCAGCCCCAGCCCCAGCCCCAGCCCCAGCCTCAGCCCCAGCCCCAACCCCATCCACAGTCCCAGTCTGACTCCCAGGGTAATGTCACACTGTCACCTGTGCAGGGGCCGTTATTACACGGTTCCTCCTAATAGCCCTATAGATTAAACTCCAGATGAACAAAACACCAGCAGATTAAAAAAAGAAAGATAGGAAGGAGGAAGATAAAGTACCCTCAAATCGCCAGGCAATCACGCATAAATTACGGGGGGGATGTGCTTACCTATAAAAACCAACCCCCTTTTTAAACGATCGCTCACTCGGGCCTCTGCCATGCGAGTTGAGGGTGAAGTGGGGGGTGGAGGCGGGGCTGAAGTGGGGGGTGGAGGCGGGGCTGAAGGGGGGGTGGAGGCGGGGCTGAAGGGGGGGTGGAGGCGGGGCTGAAGGGGGGGTGGAGGCGGGGCTGAAGGGGGGGTGGAGGCGGGGCTGAAGGGGGGGTGGAGGCGGGGGTGAAGGGAAGAGAGGGTCGCGCTTGTCTACTCAATCACATCAGCGTCAAGGGTATTGCCCTGACACTTTCCCCACTCACTATACCCCCAGCCACACAAATCTCCTGACACGATGCCACACAGCCACCACCCACCCGCTGCTGCCTACCCATCAGCCCCGGCTTCAGCCAGGGCCCCCGGGGACCTCTCCCTGGCCCTGCCTGCGTGCTGAAAGTCGTGACAACAAATGATTATTCAGGAATTAGCCCGTCTGCGTCTGTGAGAGGGCGGATTGAGAGCTCAGACCCGAACACAGGAGCACATCATCAATACTACATTCCTCTGAGCATGAGCTGAAGGGCTCTCATTAAAATGCTTTTACATGTTCACCCCCCCCCCCCAAAAAAAAATGTAGATTGATCGACTTAAAGGCTACTTTTTTCTCGATCTTATTTCATCCGTCTGACCTGCACAGCATTTTAGCAGAATTGAAATGAAAAGTGAACCGTAAACACTGCTTGTGTGTCTGTGAGTGACCTCTGTGGAGTGCCCCAGGGTGTTCCCTGTGCTCTGCACGATGGCCAGTGATGTCCCTGTCTGATCCTGTCCACACGGCTTAGGGGCCTGTGGAGTAGTAGGGTCACATGACCTAGTGACCTGGTCATTAGTATGTCATAATATTACCTTATACGTTTCTATGGTGTGACCACTCATTGACACAAATGACCATGAATCTAATGTCTGAAAATATATGTTCATATATTATCTGTCCTCTACACCCCACCATCATACCCTACTTTCTTGTTTTAGCGTTACTTTCTCTGCCAGGGCTAGGGCTAGGGCTGGGACTGGGGCTAAGGCTGGGACTGGGGCAGGGGCTGAGGCTGGGGCTGAGGCAGGGGCTGAGGCTGGGGCTGAGGCTGGGGCTATAGGGCTGGGACTGAGGCAGGGGCTGAGGCTGGGGCTATAGGGCTGGGACTAAGACAGGGGCTGGGACTGAGGCGGGGACTGGGACTGGGGCGGGGGCAGGGTTTGAGGCTGAGGCTGGGGCTTAAGCGGGGGCTGAGGTGGGGGCTGAGGCTGGGACTGAGGCAGGGGCTGGGACTGAGGCAGGGGCTGGGACTGAGGCAGGGGCTGGGACTGAGGCAGGGGCGGGGGCTGAGGCAGGGGCTGGGACTTAAGCAGGGGCTGGGACTGAGGCAGGGGCTGGGACTGAGGCGGGGGCTGGGACTGAGGCGACCCCCCGAGCTGTTTCTGAGGGCCAATGTTGGCATCAGTCTCCCTCCACCAGGCACCAGCTCCTGCTTCATCGCTCCCCCATGTGTTCATCAGCTGAGCGTGGCAGGCTCCTGCAGTCCCCCCTCCCCAGACACCTCTCTGACCACTCATGGGCTGAATGTTACACTGCTGCTACCACAGCAGGGATGCAGAGAGCAAAACAAAACAACATTCAGGCCATTCACACATTCCCAGTTGAAACTTCGAGCACTGTGTGCTATCATACCGTGTAAAACATATATGTGTGACATGCACGCTTGAAGGCACGCATTCAAACACACTCACTGACACACACAAATACACACACATAGACAAACAGGTACACATGCACACACACACACACACCCTGGCTTGTGGGATTCTGTATACAAGGAGACCATGTGTGTCTCCTCTGAGACTCATTAAAGTGGAAAATGAGAAGAAAATCAGTGAATGGGCAAAATCTTTCACACACACTGGCTTATATTAGCTTGGCACTTTGTCACATTAATACGGTACACTATGGAGGAAAGTGAGAGAGGAAGGAACTCTTGGGTAGTCAAACGGGCCCATCCATGATGCATTGTTTTAAAAACTGCTCTCATAGCTTCCCAATTCTCTATTTTAGGCAATGGAGCAGGGGAGGGAAGGAGGGAGGGAGGGTCAAGAAGGGATTGAGCAGGGAGGAGAGAGGAGAGAGGAGAGAGAGATGGAGAAGGGGAGGAGGGAGAAATGGAGCGATTGGAGGTTTTACCACTAAAGAGTAGGGGGCACCAAAACAGTGAGACAGAGAGACGGAGGGAAGGGAAGGGGGGGGGGGGGGACAACAGCAGGACTACTGAGCCTGAGGGACAAACAAGGCTGAAAGATAAGAGCAGGGAGCACTCACAAACAAACACAAGACCAGATAAGGTAACACACACAAATGCACTCACAACTGCATTCACAGAGAACCCATCTGGTCCTGCCCTAACTGACAAGCATGAGTGTAAACGGTAGCCTGGGGGTCAGTCTTTAGCAGTGTGGCATAGCTAGACAAAGTGTGGCTAATGCATCAGGTCTGCCCTACCTGTGTAAATCTGTTCCCCTCTTTTTTTGATAACCATGTCCCAGTCTCCAATCAAACCCAGCCCGTCCAACACAATCATGCCAACACGGCTGAGTTTGGCGTAGCATTCTCCGTCTCTCTGGAGTCTCAAACTGGCGCCAACGTGATAAATCCTTCTCAGCTGTGCATGAAGTGTGGCATGATGAGGCAGCGACCTAGCGATCCCTAAGCTTGCCTCCAGGCTAGCAGAGCTGCTCTCTCCCACCACAGCACACCACGCAGGACAAAGGCACAGAGAGGACACACTAGCACAACCCCAAAACACGTTTCAATTCTTCCTTTTCTGTTACATTGTAATTATGTGACGCCATATTATATTTTATTATGAAACTCAAGTTTAAAATAATCTTAAAACCTGTTCTGGATCATTTCATGCCATGTGTTGTGGGGTTTTTGAGTCACAGATGAAGAGACGAAGAGGAGGGCTCAGGAGAGAGAACGCCATAACGTCAATATCAGATCCATCCAGAAGGGCTGAATCAATAAAAAACATGGAACTCATAAAGCCTTGTCTCACATACACAAACAAAGAGGTAAAGAGAGAGAGAAGTTAATAAAGGTTAAAATAAAGAGAGAGAGAGAGAGAGAGAGATCAAGAGGGCAATGTTTCAGTGAAGGTCTTGGGGAGGATGAAAGGGCAGTTTGTAAAGGGTGAGCTTGTTAGTTCAGCGGAGACTATATCGAAAAGTGACCCGGCACACACATAGACTGCATAAACACTCACACAAGCACGCAGCATCACACACACACACACACACTCATCAGATGTGCATGCATTGCTCTCAGAATGTTCCAGACCCCAACGACTTGGGGCCTGGTAACATCAATATCACACCAGAAGCTACCGTTCTGCCAGGTTCTCTCCTGCCAACCTTCCCCACAACCTCTCCCTTGTTTGCAAGGGTGGAATAAAGGATGGAGGCTTGAGAAGGGTGGAGGAAAAGAAAAACAAAAGCGATTGATATAAATGATCTGCCGGCTAAGAGAACCCCCTGGGCAGGGGCGGGCGAAGGTCCGTTCGATACCAATTGATCGTGGGAGGCCCAGGCATTCGTCTTAATTCAGACTAATTAGGGCGCTGGCTGACTAGGAGAGGGTTAGAGGGATGAGGTGTTAACCGGATGCGTGGGTGTGTGGTTGTGTGGTTGTGTGGGTGTGTGGGTGTGTGGGTGTGGGGTGTGTGGTTGTATGGGTGTGCATGTGGTTGATTGGAAGTAGTGGTGGTGGTGGGGAAGGGGAGGGGGGGAGAGAGGCAGAAAAGACCTCCCACATTACCAAAACAAGGCCCTGTGTTTACAGGGCGTGGAGCAAGCGGCGGATTAAGGAAATCAGTTTAGGAAACAACAACCGTCACCACATTAGTGTCGACGCCAAGATAATTCCCCCGCCTTCCCCGGTTGCCCAACAGGCAGGATGGATGCTAATCCTCCTCTCGCCCTTTTTGTTTTCATTTTTTTTTGTAACCCTTTTTATTTCTCTCTCCCTTATTTGTGTGAGTGCAGCTGATTTTCTTCAGCCAATTGACATGACTCATCCTCGCTGCAGCTGGAGTTTGGGGGCGGAGCACTCCACGGAGATTCATCATAGGATTTAATTGGCTGGGAAGAAAAGTTGGGTTTGTGCGGCCGAAACGATTGGAAAAAGCATGATTAATATGTGTTGTGATGGCTGACGCCATGTGAAAAACGAAGGGCCGGGAGACTCCTGTGTGGGGATGAGAGGAACAAAGCTGTGGACACTTCAGGCAAATTGCTAGGGTGCGCAGTCGTAGCAGTGGGAGAGGCAGAGGGGTGGGAGGGAGTTTAGAGGCAAAGCCTCTAAACTCTTAACTTTAAAAGAGCGCTGCTTGGAGCAGCAGGTGGGGGGGGGCTGAGTGGAGGGAGGGCTCAGATCTGAATCTGTCTGTCTCTGGGGGGGGCAGGCAGGAGGCAGGGGAGGTCTCATTGAGATGGAGGGGCAACAGCCGGCTTCGTCAGGAGATTACTATCTCGCAGCACATTCACTCTCACTCACTCACACACGCACACACACACGCACACACACACACACACACACACACACACACACACACACACACTGGAAACACTCCCAGACACCCACTTACTAGACTCTCTCACACACGGTCGAGTGAGAAACTGGGCCATACACAGTATCGGACATGCAGACAAAGGAGGGGAAATATCAGGGAGTAAAAGTGACAGACAGGCAGCGTATATCTCTATGTGACGAGAGTCCATTGTGGACAGACAACATCTCCAGACAGCCAGTAGTGACCTGTGACTCTGTCATTCACTCAAAGGCCAGGCTGAGATGCACAGAGGCATATCTCCCCCTCACGCTGGGATGCAAAGAGGCTATAACTACCCACCCTCCCCCTGGCCCCCACCGCCCACACACCTCACCCCTGTCACTCCTCCTGCTATGCCCAACTGCCAAGCCTTCCTCAGCCACCCCTACCCTCCCCCGGCTCTGAATGTGCTCCACCAAACCTACCGGTCCATTCTGCACAGCCTCACCCACACTATAAATACCACTGCGTCTCCGACCGCCATGTCGCTCAGCTCAGATCAAATTAGTCAATCCATGTGGACATGTGCCCTGAACTCTCCGCTCCTCAGGTCGAGTGTGAAGTATATGACTGCTGAGCTGTCGATAGCGGTCCTACTGACACCCGCTACGCCTGTCCTGAGGGGGACAATTAGGATGAGGTGGGAGAGTAAATGTAAGATGCTTCCCCTGATAAATGTTGTCATGGCTGCTTTTGGAACTAATAAGCAGTAATTGAGAAGACTGTGTCATCCCAGTCAATAATGGCACTCTCAAACAGCTACTGCTAAACAGAATTCGAAAGCCCTCACAGATTGAATAAGAGAGACATCAATGTCCCTCTTCATTAAGGTGAAAACACACACTCATCCACACACATTCCCTCTCCAACCAAACAAATCCAACCCCCCAAAAAACGACAAAAGGCCAATTTGTGTTAGGAAAATTCCACCTGGAGATAATGCAGCCACTGAAGTTCAAAACAGTGGTACCTCCACAGCCTGGCAAGTAAAACTATTTGGCTCTCTGAAGAGAGGTCAGGCACAGTGGTGGAGGCCGTCCACATCAATCAGCTCCAATCAAACACGAGGAGAGCACAGGTGGCATGAGACGGCGCTGCGCTGTCTGTGAGCGCCTGAGTGACGGCCACCAGTCGAGCAGGGCTGGCTGAGCCCAGGAGCAGACGTGACAACTCAGACCCCAAAACCTGCGCCCACGCCAACTCTCACACTGTGGAACCATGGGAAAATCCCAGATGCCCCTCCCTCTCCGACCTTGTTCCTCCGATGCTGTCAGACCGAAGGAGGGTAGGGGGTATAGACCAGAAGTTACGGACTTGTGCTGAATTTCAATGCCGAACCACCATGGTCATCTGCTGAGAGCTGGGTTTGAAGTCAAATAATGTTGACTACTGATTTGTCTAACCCTTTTTCGGATAGGTTATCTTGTTCGCAATCTCTCTTTCTTAAATGACATGAGGCAAAGAACCTTTTGGCAGAGACAGTCCCTGAGGCGAGCTTTCATTTGCAACCCATTTGGGTAAATATTTGAGCTTGCATGTAAACAACCACGTTGGCTGTGAGGAGTCAGCACGACCCTGTCAATCAGATAGGGCCTTTTCATGAGGAAATACTTTGCTGAGCACTGGAGACAGAGACATTTCATCACAAATCCCGACAAAACAACCCTTAAACCTCAGAGAATCACAACGACCTTTTAGCTTTCCTTCCCCTCTTTCTTTCAGAGCCGACACCCCCCCCCCCCCCATCTCTAATGCCCCACACCAAGCCAGGTCTTCAATTTAATTCCCCATCTGTGGCCCGCTTGAAATATTATCCCAGAAATGAGATCCGTGACCCTGAATACAGAGTGAGGAAACAGCCGGAAGAGAGGCACAGGGACCTGGCCTGATCCCTGGCCTGGAAGCACGGCCTGGCACTGGGACCAGTTCTGGAATCCCTCCTAAAGTGGTAGAGCTAAATATTTGCCCTCCTCCACTTGGCTGTCTAGACGTGTTCAGCCACCTCGTCCACCAAGATGGGCAGGAGCTGGCACAGAGAGCCAGGCAGGCTGCCAGACCAATGCCCAAAAAGTTTCTCCTCACAGTAGGAGGTCATGAAAGTTCACTAACCTGGAAAGAATAGCTTTTGCATTTTGAAAACCTCCGGGCCACAGTTAGGGGAGTCAAACGCACCAAACGGGAGAAAAAAAAACGCTGTCAACTGGTCTTTGTGCTTCCCGGTGATTTAGAGAAAGGAAACCTCAGAACTCGAACAGTGGTCTCCCCGGACGACGCTGGGTTTCACTGCATATTCATTACCTCTTTCCATGCTCATGTGGTGGTGTTTTTGTGGTTCTGTCTAAAGAGCTGGCAGGAGGGAGCCACAGCCATGTCTCTCCGGGGGAGAACTCCGCCACCAGTTTTAACCTCACATCCTCCGTGCCAACAACCAAGAACGGCCCTCATCACCAATCCACCCTCAGCTCTGTTCCGGTGAACTGTTCTCCGCCCAACAGTCACCGTAGCAACCTGAAGGCCACCGAGCCGCAGGACGGACGACAGGCAGCTCCCAACACCCCGGAGTGTGATGTCACAGACGGCTCCTTGCTTAGTCCTGTCCAACGCCTATTCCAATGTCTTGTTTTTTGCATGTTACATTAAGCACTGCAAGAGTGCGCGCGTGTGTGTGTGTGTGTGCGGGGGGCTTGCCTATTTTTTGTGTTGTTTTAAATATTGTAAATTGACTGGTGGTTCTTCCAGGGGTTGGTGTGTGCTGTCACATTGACGCTGGAGCACAGGAGATGTTGACAGAGAGGACATTGCACATTGCGACCGTAGGGCTTCTTTTTAAGCCGAAAACAGGAGTGTGTGCGTGTGTGTGCTTACATGTGTGTGTGTGTGCTTACATGTGTGTGTGTGTGCGTGTGTGTGTGTGTGGGGAGGGATGCCTGTGGAGCAGAGCATGTGGGCACCCACCCACTCAGTGGCCTGGCGGCCCTCTCGTCACTTTGCATCAATCCGCAGCCTCGGCGATAAAAATAGGACAGCCGTCCTACAGCAATACGCAACTGTGAGAGAGGAGGCAGCGTTCTGGGGCTCCCCTGGGTCTGGACTTCTCTACTTGAGACATGACTGAAGCTGTGGCAGTCTATCGTCATGCCAATCTGACACTGACACCCAGTGCTCTTCCCCCCTCTCTGTCTCTGTCCTGTCCTACTTAACCTTCCCTCTCCTCCTGCTCTTCAGAGGCCAGGGACACACGCAACTGTACAACACCGCTAAAGCCACAGCAGGAAACACAGAGTGTACAGAGTGTACACAGTTAAAAACTGTGTTTTTTGTGTTAAAACTGTGTTTTTACCTACCTGTAAAAACCATGCTCAGTTTGTTGTTAAACATGGTACACTTGGTTCTTGTATGTTGTACCTCAGCTAGCTCTATGTGTCAGGGTTTATTTCAAAATAACATCTTATGTCAATCTAATTACTTATCTCAATATATTAAATAATCTAAATGCAAAGACTTATCTCAAATTAATGAGTTGTTATCTCAATTTAATGACTTATTATCACAATAAAATAAATTATAACTATGAATTACACATATATTAATTCAGTTATGATCATATAATGTATTAAATAAATGTTAAGATAACAAATGTATCTCTATCTATAGCAACAAATAACTCAATACGAGACTTAGGACCTCAATATTATGACTCAGTATCATGGCGTATCTCAAAATAATGACTTAGGATCTCAATATGACTTAGTATCTCAATACGACTTATTATTTTATTGTAATATTTCTAATAATACAATATGACTTATCTCAGTGTTATAACATATGGGCTCTGGACTCGTCGGTGACGGAGCAGTACACCAAAATATAGCTTACCGGTTACACACGGCAACTTCCCTATGGCATCAGAGGGGCTTCACACTTCATTACTGCGGTGCCAGCGATGTGTGAAGCCATTACACAGGAGCAGGGAGAGAGAGGAGAAGTGATACCCCAAACATACTGAGTGCTCTCTCATTGCAGGAGGCCAGTCAGTCGGAAATCCAGCTCCTTTATTATTCAACCAGATGAGAAAAAGGACCATATCTACCACATATAAACGCTTATTTCAGCATTCAGACTCGTGAAATAAACACATCTAAGTATTTGTTATGAGAACAAAGTTACTAAGACTGTGGTTCCGGTTATAAACTCATAGTGAGCTTATCTCAAGTTAAAGTTGTGTCTTCTGACCCCACCAAGTGGTACCGAATGGGATAGAATATAGGATATGACGTCTGCAATGAAAGATGATCATTAAGTGGAGGTTTGTATTCTGCATGAATTCAGATCCCCAAAATTCGACCCAAAAAACTTTGACCCCAGGAAATGCACCCCTTGCTAACTCTGACTAGGAAAGTGCCATATGCATGAAACTTACTCTGGTTACTCATACCACTCCCCTCAATGTACAGTAAGAATCGTGCAAGAATCAATACATGCATTAAACCTACTCTGGTATGGAAGCAAATCAGTGACATAATGTTTTGTGGCATGATTTTAAAAGGTGTGACAGTAAATACTTAAAATTGACATTTAAACACCACCGAATTTGTTGGTTTTGAATTTACCTTTTAAAATTTGAAATATGAATTAATTTTTTCTGTATATGCTGGGATATGCAAAACAGAAATTACAACACTTTTGCCGTTGCTAATTTCTTCATTAAGAAATCCGAGCTTTAGCACTATTAAAAGACTTCACGTGGGCTTTATTTTTGTTTACAATTCATAGTATAAATATATACTGAATATATTCTGATGCAAAGACACAATTTAGAGAAGAGTTCCAGTAAAGGATCAATGTTTTCATAAATTGCTGAGTCCTGGAAGTCTGGCTCCCTCGTGCGGCAAGCAACTGTCGCTGAATTGTGCAGTATGTGGAAATGCAACGGCCCTTCACGCAACACATACAAAGTGTGTTTTATTTCATACTTCTAACATTATTTTTGCGTTAATTGAGAAGTCTTCAACGGAATTCGGGATACATAAAAAAAATGTGCAACCAGCTGGCACAAAATAAGTGACGATAACAGAGCCTGTTTATTATACATTCTCTGACGATAACTAGGAAGTGTAGCAGGCAATGTTCGCGACAGTCTCGTGGTGTCTTTAGGACCCAACAGGGCCATCATGGCTGCGCCCGTGACAGACGCCGGGGAGTTTGAAAGCTGGCTAAATGATCGACTAGATTCGTTGGAGGTGGATCGCGAGGTGTATGGAGCGTATATTTTAGGGGTCTTGCAAGAAGATGAAACTGATGAGGAGAAGGGAGATGCATTACAAGGAATCCTATCTGCGTTTTTGGTGAATACGCTATCGGCATGGCACCATGCTCACTCGATCTCTCACCACCATAACATGTTGGCTAAAATGAGTTAGCCAGTAACTTACTGTTACGAACACGTGTAAAGTTATCTAAATAACTTCGTTATACAGCGTCTTTGTAGCTACTACAATCTATTCATGTTAATGACACCGTATAAAACTAAACTTAGCGCTCCTCTGGGAAGCTGACTGCTAGCTTCTCCAGTCTATAGTCTGCGTTCTGTTAGTACACTTTCTAATTTTAGACAGTAGTCAGTACTAGACGAATGTTTCTGCTCAGTCATTACAGACACGCAAACTAGGAATTGTTCTCTTGGGGATATAATTTCTGTTGTTTAAAAAAAGTTTCAAATAAGGTTGGTTGTCTCTCATCCACAGGACGAGGATTCACTAGATAACGTCTGTGGAGAGATCATTAGACAGTGGACCGAGAGCTGTGCCCGATCTACCTCCAAAAGCAATGTAGATGGTATGATGCTGTATAAAAGAAACTGTTTCATTGTTTTTAAAGAACACCTTTGGAATGCATCACTTATTAGCTATAGTAAATGTAATCAAGAAGATAAATACACAAAGTACATACATACAGTTCAGCTCTTTCAGGCCTTCCCCACCACTAATTCTGAATCTGAATTTGTAGTTGAGGTACAGGCCATCGCCAGCATGATAGAGAAACAGGCCCAGATTGTTGTGAAACAGAAGGAGGTGTCTGAGGAGTCCAAGAAGAGGAAGGAGGCCCTATTGGCTCAATATGCCAATATTACAGACAACGAAGAATATCCTTTGTTTGGTTAATCTGTTTTAATTGATAACATTACATTTGGTATGCGGAATGTCTTATTCTCGACTGATACATTACTTGTGGCACACTGACAATGCTGTGCCAGCCTATTAATCAAAGGCTGTTGTTTTAACCTTACTTACAGGTATTTTACAGTTAACTCAACATCTTGTTGTGTAATCTTCTTGAGAACCAGTGTCAATTTCCTTAACAAGACCACTGAAGCTGAAGAAGAGGAAACAGGTGGAGCTTGTGTACCAAGTGGTGATAAATGTATCCTTTCCCATTCCTTCTTTGTACTCTGACTCATCAGAATGTGAGTTCCGACTCATGTCCTTCGTAATTGTGTATCCTACCTGGAAACTAGAATATGGCTGAACGTAGCTGAATAGAAAAAGTGTGTCATGGTTCCTGTTCGTTGTCGGACGTGTGGCGGGGTTTAGACGCGAGTCTCCTTGACCGAGAACCTCAGCCCTGTTCAAGAACACCAACGTGGAGGAGGTCCTGAACCGGAAGAAGCAGCAGCGCGACCAGGCAAGAGACGACTCCCAGAAGAAGAAGGAACAGGACAAGATGCAGCGAGAGAAGGAAAAGCTGTCCAAGCAGGAAAGGAAAGACAAGGAAAAGAAACGAACGCAGAAAGGGGAACGAAAAAGATAAATCTTGAGAGTGACAGGGTTTTGTAAGCGGACTAGCCCATCGTTAACGCATCTGAACGTGACTTCCTGTTGAGCTTCGATGATTTAACTTTTCGTTCTTTGTTAAATTTTCATACACTGCTATACGTCTAAGATTCTACCAAATGTTCTCTAAAGTATTTAGAGATATTTAAAGTGTTTAGAAGGCAGATAATTTGCAGCTCGTTTTCCACATGAACTGGGTCAATAAATTAACTCAACTCTAGTTGAAGAAACAACTGATGTTTGATCATGGACTCCACAAACATGTTACCTGTCTCTCTTAAAATGAGCTAACTTGATGCAGATTTTTCTTTAAACGGTTTAAGTTTCTACTTATGAAGAATGAGTACACCTTCTATAAGAAATATCTAGCAACTATTTACATTGAGTAAATACACCACTTGTTTGTTTCTTGCTCATGCCTAAGATGCTGTTGTGTGCAATGTGCCACTTTTGAAAATGCCTTATGTCTACTTTTAAGTATAGAGGCTAACACAACTATTATTTAGCTGCAACACCAAGGGATAATTTCAATTCAGTTAACACTCATTTATGGAGGTTTTAACAAATTGTTTCTTCTTTACCTCAATACCTGTATTATATTCACTGAACAAGCAAAGATCTGCAAACAGCCTTTTAACAAAAGTTCAAATTTATTGAAAGATACGTTTTTGTCTGTTTTTTCTTAGTATATGTGATGAAATAACTTCATACAGAAAATCTTTGTGAAACATTCATTTTGAACTTGAACAGGAATTTAAGGGATGTGAACATGTTGCTTGTTCTCATACTTTATTGTTTGAGGGTAAATTAAAAAATGCACCAACTATTTCAGGTTATCAGGACACACAAATTTTCAAAAGTTGTCGACTGATTAGTATGTGAACATGGAAAATATATGGAAAAGTGTATTCCATTACCAAGCTCACTTAACAAGTGTAATTTTCACTAGTGATTGACAAATTTTTAAAAAATATGTAAAAGCATCCTATGAACTGGATGCCAACTGACATTTTAATAAATAACAAAAATTTAGATTTTCAAGATTATATCCATTAATCTCAGCTATGACACTAATTCATGTCTCTAATTACATTATACAGGATTAATTACATTTCATACTACTGACTCCTATCTGCAAGAACAACTATTAATTATGTTTTATCAAAACTAGTGATCCCTAACAAAGCTACATGAAACCCATTATCTTTGTAACAAGTACAAGGATAATTTCCTTCATTATAACTAGTGAATATGGTACTGTATATCATTTTACAGAGATCACCACATGGCTGATAAAACACCACTGATAAGAATATGGACCCTAGAGTTATAATAGAGTTGAACTGCCATTTCAAAGTAATTTAAACAAACTCTTGCCTTACATTGTTCTTACACAGATCACAAAAACACAGATTTTGATTTCAAGACTGAAAATATCCAACTGAATATTTATAACTTAAATTTGCCCAAACTGAGCTTTATGTACGACAAGTGAACTCGTAATATATAGTGGTGCTTTAAACATTTCATCCATGCACACCAATGTCATCCTCAGAGGTCTGTGACATTGTGTGATGTGATGTGTGGAGGCCACAGTGTGGTGGAGGCTTCAGAACAGCCCAGGTCTCAGTCTCCTCCCTGGGCTGCTCTCCTGGCTGTCACCCTCCTCCTCCAGCTTGTCAGTGGAGGTCTTGGGCAGTGTCATCTGGAGAGCACACCACAGGGCAGTGCGGGCCTTTCTGGTGGTGACACAGAGGTCCCTTAGTGCTGTGGCCAGCAGCAGGATGTCTGGGAGAAGGAAAGGACCTCAGATGTAATCAAGCAGCTTATTCAAGAGCAAAGATTTCCCATTTTGAGACTCCTTGTTTAGAAAGGACAATGCAGATAGGGGCCACGAATTCTGTATAAAGCTTATTGGAGGTATTACCTCTGTCCTCTCTGATATGGCCCCCTCCTTGCCTCTGCCGGCAGGACGTGTTGATGAATTCCTCCTTGCGTCTGGCCTGGGTGATGTAAATAGCTTCTTGATGTCTGTCCAGCGTTGAACTGATATTGGCATGGAGTGGGATGCTGCGTAGGCGTTCCATCTTACCAAGAAGACTCACCACCTGAGATATTCAAATGGATGAACACTGACCACAACATTTGATCTTGTCTTTCCAAAAGCCACATATACGTACTGTATTGTGTCTGAAGACAATTCTGTAGCAATAAGACTATTATTGAGTATGGTTAGAAAACGGGTATGAGTGATATGGGTGAGACTTGTTTTTGTTGCGTTATTTTTTATGTCTTACCTTGGCCAGCTCTCGAATCTGGTCCACGATCAGACGGTCGACTTTGGAGGGATTAGGAGGGACTTTTGGGAGGGCACTGCAGCTAACAGCTGAAATCTGCCTCCCAGGATAAGTCTTGGTAAGAATCACCTCAGTCTGAAACACAAAACAGAAGATGGCTTTTAATAAACATCTAAATTGAGAGATTCATATTTTATTCAAAACCCTTGTCTTTGTTCACCTTTTTTCTCTCCTTCTCCAAGAACCTCCATTGCTCATAGCTCTCTTCCAGGTGGCAGTGCAGCTGGCTCATTGGTCCACCACGGTTCCTCATCATCCTTGGGGACCTCGGGTCAAATGACATCCCAGGATACAGGCCCTCTACACTGGACCCCAGTAGGTCAAAGGGGCTGAAAGCTGCAAACTCACTGTCTGGCAGCAAATCACACAAGTCAGTGAGCGGGACACAGCTTCCATAAGGGAGAGAGGACCTGGAGTTGAAACCGGATGAAGTCATGGTGGGCATGTGGCAGTTGCTCTGTCTGGGGTTGCTCACAGGGTACATGTAGGACGGAAAGGGTGAAGTCTTCCCCATACTGAGGTTGCTCAGTCCCCCTGAAAATCTCTGAGAGCCGTACATGCTTCCCTGGTTGTCCAGGTAGGGGTTATGCAGAAGCCCCTTCTTTTCTCCCTCTCCCATGTGACTGCCTGTATGAGCCTTGGTTGTCTTTCCGTCCATGCACTGTCCAGGGTAGGCCTCACCCACCAAGCCAGCCGTGGGCATTCTTTTCTTATTCGGCTGAAAGTCTGTGTCTCCTCCCCTTCTCAGTCCATCCATGGCCAGTCCTAGTTGGGTCTGTCCTTCCCGGTTGTGGAGCACTGGTCCATCTCCCTGACTGAAATCTTGAATGCAAAGTAAACCTCTCTGTGTTTGTTGTGGGTGTTGAGGCACAAACTCAGACACAGAGTGAGAGAGCATATTGTTGGACCCAGACGGCACACAGTTGCTCCTGATTAGCTTGGGCTTATTCTGTAGCTGGTTCTGCTGGCTGGGATGTGAGAAGAACGGGTTAAGATTTGGGTTCATGGAGAGTGAGTTGTTTCCTTTGTGGCCGTTTATCTTACTCTGATACATGTTTGCAGGATTGGAAGCTGTAGACAGTGCTTTTGGTTTCTGGAAGTACTCAACAAGTTGGGGACCAAATTCAGATACATCTTTGGACATAAAGTCACTCTGCAAAGGCAGCTTTCTCCCTCCTCCATCAGTCTCCTGCTGCACTGCCCCAAAATCCCCTCCCAGTTCTTTATGATACTGCATGGTTGGAGTATTGTGTGCCTGCATTCTGGGGCTGGTGAATTTCCTCTGTTCAGCCATGCTGGCTTCGTATTGCATCTGTGCTGTCTGGCGGCTCTGTGTTTCCCTGGCACATGAGTTGTCTTGCTCACCAACCATTAGGGATTGCATATTACAGGCCAGTTTATTGACATCTTGCATTGCATACTGCTTGAATCTTCTGGGCATGACGCTGTTTAGACCAGCGTAATCTTCATAATAGTGATCAAAGCCATGGCTATTTATCTTGTTTTGGGGTTGAAATGCTTCCATGTGATCAGAGAGAGAATGCACTGACCCACACGTTTCTTCAACATCAGACGTACTGTACTCATGCTTACTCTGTCTCATCTTAGACAGGCAGGAGTTCCCCACAGTAGGCAACTGTAGCCCTGGTGGTTTCTGAAACTCTTGATTCTGGGGAACGTAGCTGTTCATGTCTTCGAGGCAGGAAGAGAAAAGCCACTGTTCACTGGAATCTAAGCTGGTGAATCGCTGGTACATCTCCTCTGAATCCCTGTTTATTGACTGATCTAGTGTTTTATTCAAAGGCTCATGGTAGGCATGGCTTGGCAGAAAGGGTGGTGTGAGATGGAATTTTGACTCTGGCTGGAGATATTGCTGGTAATCCTCCCTCATGCACTTTGGAGACCAGACAGAATTTGGATTGGGTAATGTCCTGAAAGAAAAGTTAAGTTCTTAAAAGTTAGATTTGAGATAGCTTAGCTAATTGTACACTGCGATAAATGTTTACTTTATGCAAACATAGTTATATGGATAAGAGCTCTGGATAAGAGCGTCTGCTAAATGACTAAAATGACTAAATGTTACCATCAGACAATGCCTTTATTAACATACATTTCCAGGGCGAGCTTGTCAACAGCAGTAAAATCCTATTCCGAACCCCGCCCCTCCACAGGACACAAGATACTTACTCCTCACTGTAATAACTGTCTATTTTATCAGCTTCTCCCAAGATATCTGACACCAACCCATACAGATCAGCTTCACTTCCACGATCATTTCCATCAGTAAGATTTCTTGAATAAAGAAACGTAAGATTACTCGTTATACATCATACACAGTTCAAACTGCCTGATATTAAAATATCACTCAATGAAATACCTTTGTTTGTTTTAGCCTATTCTAGATTGTGGGTATTTATTTAATAATTTAAATCTATAATGATGACTACATTAAATGTATTGTGTTAAATTATTTGATTTTCATAACTATAGCCCTCTCATTAAATAATAATTCATAAAAAAATTGGATTTATATTGTGTGAAACTTTTAGTCCATTAATGTACCTGCTTTTATTGTTCTGCGCACATTCAATGAGTTGGTATGGATCATCATGAACAGACCATGGAGTATAGGACATCCCAGGTTCGTCTGGGAGAGAGAAATTGGATAAAGGTAGGAATGGTGGAAACAGACTCCCATTGTCTCCAGTTCCGCAAGCCTGTAATACAAATTTTGTTATACTTAATATAATTATAAAGCTCAACTATACACCAGTTAACCCTTGTGTAGTCTTAATATTCTGTATCTTCCTCTTTTCATAAGAGTCAAAAAGGACCCAACTTCTCTAAACTCTCAAATAAAGGCTTGATTTCATTTTAAACCCCAAATCTATTTAGAATGAAACAACCTGTCATTCAACACAATCTTTGCTTCCCCTCTTCACAGTGCAAAAAGGCCGCATTTGCAAAGACTGCAAAGACTAGAGTGGACCTGTTGGGCACTGAAATGTGTACTTATGGCTTCAGCAAAGACAGAACTGGGGGTCCAGTAATGTTTTCTTAATTCAGCTCATGCATAGAAATGTATACCTGGGGACAAATCAAAGAGGGAGTATTAAGATGGCCGACCTGTTGTTTGTTGGTTGAAAAGAGAGAGTCTGATCCGAAAGAGGTGCCTTGAAATCGATCAAATGCCATTCTGACTCCTCTTGTACTTCCAGCGATTCTACCTTTCACACTATCATTGGCCTAAGAAGATCATTTCATCAGAATCAATCGGGAAAATTATTATTAGAAAAATTATCATTAGGATTACCGAATCTAGCATTTATAATATACTTAGTATTTAACTAGATATAAGTTAATATGCTGTTACTAAGCAGTAATGTACTATGGCAGTTGTGCCATCCAATAGGACGTGCAGGTGCGTAGGAGAAGAGATGTTGTAGAAGAAAAGCGTGTTTTCACTAAAAGTAAAGCCGTTCAGTACTCCCCACCTCCTGCCTCCTTTCTCTATAACACAAATATGTAGTAATATGTATCTACATCCCTTACCGGGTTGTGTAGGCTAGCATTGGGGAAGCTAGGACTGAAATAATGGCAGTGTATTGATAATGCTAGTTATCTTCTCCTATTTGGATACATTTTCATTAGAACCATTCACAATTTGTAGTGGGAAACCAAAAGTTTAACAAACTTTCCCAGCTAGCTAGCTACTATAGTAATTGGCTAGCACGACCATATACGGAATGCTTCACTCCCTAGAAGTTAGATTAAGACTAAGGTTATATATTAACACTTAAGCCTGCTTACCTCCATAATTGACCGGTCCAGGTTGATGAACTATTAAATAATTGATTCGTACAGGTAAATATTCACCATTTCATTATTGACTTCTCACTAGAGGTGCTGACTAAAACCGATTTATTGGGATGACGTGAGGTAAGACTAGGGTATGCGATCTCGAGCGTCCAGCTCGAGCTAGCAGTGTTGAGGGGGGGGGGGCGTAGTTAACATGATTGGCGGCTATGACAACACGGAAGCACAATTAGCAGTTTTTGCTGCTGCTCAACTTAATATAATTCTATGGGTCAACAACAAAAACGGAGATAGCCAAAGTAGCGGAAAGTCACTGGATGTGTTGCTGGTCACTAGATACGATTTTTTGTCGCTGTCAGCTAGCTTTTTATAAATGATTTCTAGTGGCCCACTTGTTGGTTGCTACTGTGTCCGCTCGTCACTATCACTGACTGTATGGTCACTATCATCAAATCAACGTCCTCCAGTAACAATCTTACTGCTGTCTACCATGTTATTGGCCCGTTAGACCCTCCAGCCAATGAATGATCAATGGGGGAGGGGAACATCCAAAAGGCATAGCAACAGTTTTAAGAGAATGGATTTTATAAACACCTCAATCTCAATAGAATGCTCATCGTTATAGTTTTTCCCCTTACTACTAACAAATAACTTCAGAAACATCATGTTGTTTATTGATTTGATCACAACTTCACAAGAGATCGCTATGCGACTTGCATGGACACAGAGAAAATGATGATACAAATTATGACTGGATAGACTATCAAACGTACAAATAAATAAACAGGCCTATAAAGCGTACACGGGGCGAACATAACCCGGGTGGAAATCGGTTTCAAGGCCCCCAGATCCCTCCTCCCATACTCCCAATTACACAAAGTTCTAGGGGAACTTGAAACGGTCTGATTGGACCATGCAAGTCGCACAAAGGAAAAGTCAAGCAGCTGCAGGCAGCCCACTGACTGCAAGCGAGGCGAAGGGATAAAAAGTGAGCTCACTTTTCTCTTTTGTAACTGCGATATTTAGCTACCTAAAAGTATCACAAACTTCCTAATGCTGCGGAATACAAATAGATTTACATTGCATGAGCTTATCTGGAACCAATAACCCAAACAGGAGTTGAGTTAAAACCAAAATGATTATCCATAGGAGTTTCGTTACTCTCGCATTTCTACTGCCCTCTTTGATCTCAGGACAGCATCAAGGAGATAATGGAATAGCAGTTCCTGACCACGGATTTTGTCAGCCTATTTCCATACCACTATGTACGGACATAGCCTACAATCAAACCATTATGCCAAACCTTCTTGGACATTACAATCAAGAGGACGCTGGTCTGGAGGTGCATCAGTTTTATCCCTTAGTTAAGGTACAGTGTTCACCGGAGCTCAAATTTTTTCTTTGCTCAATGTATGCTCCCGTATGTACAGTATTGGAGAAAGCCATTCCACCGTGCCGCTCAATCTGCGAGAGGGCCAAGCATGGCTGTGAGGCGCTCATGAACAAGTTTGGTTTCCAGTGGCCTGAGCGTCTACGGTGCGAGAATTTCCCCGTGCTTGGCGACGGTCACATTTGTGTTGGTCAGAATGAATCAACTGCAACTGTTCCACCCGTTCTCATGCCAGTCCCTGGAACTCCAGGAGTCCATGTCTACTCCACACCTGATAGGCCTTTCCGTTGTCCAGCCGTTCTCAAAGTTCCATCCTATCTTAATTATAAATTTATGGATGAGCTGGATTGTGCTGCACCATGTGAACATTCTAGAAGCAGTGGAGGCTATATGTTTTTCAATGATAAAGAAATACAGTTTGCTCGTATTTGGATCCTCATCTGGTCTTCCCTCTGCTGTGCATCCACCCTATTCACGGTGACCACATACTTGGTGGACATGCAGCGTTTCAAATACCCAGAGAGGCCTATCATTTTCCTGTCTGGCTGCTATACCATGGTCTCTATAGCATACATAGCTGGCTACTTCCTGGGGGACAAGGTGGTGTGCAATGACAGTTTCAGCCCTGAGGGTTATAAGACCATTGTACAAGGCACCAAAAAAGAGGGCTGTACCATTCTCTTCATGATGCTGTATTTCTTCAGTATGGCCAGCTCCATCTGGTGGGTCATCCTGTCGCTCACCTGGTTCCTAGCAGCTGGTATGAAATGGGGCCACGAGGCCATTGAGGCCAACTCCCAGTACTTCCATCTGGCAGCATGGGCAGTCCCTGCAGTGAAGACCATTAGCATCCTGGCCATGGGGCAGATCGAGGGGGATGTTCTCAGCGGGGTCTGCTTTGTGGGCCTCAACAGTCTAGACCCACTAAGAGGTTTTGTCCTGGCCCCCCTATTCATCTACCTCTTCATCGGAACTTCTTTCCTGCTGGCCGGCTTTGTGTCCCTGTTCCGCATCCGCACCATCATGAAACACGACGGCACCAAGACGGAGAAGCTGGAGCGCCTCATGGTGAGGATCGGCGTGTTCAGCGTGCTCTACACGGTGCCTGCCACCATTGTCATCGCCTGCTTCTTCTACGAGCAGGCTTTCCGTCACCACTGGGAGATGAGCTGGGTCAGCCATAATTGCAAGGGCCTGGCCATCCCTTGCCCCATGCAGAACCGCCCCCGCATGACCCCAGATTTTACCGTCTACATGATCAAGTACCTGATGACCCTAATTGTGGGAATCACGTCTGGCTTCTGGATCTGGTCAGGCAAGACCCTCCAGTCATGGCGCAAATTCTACACCAGGCTGACTAACAGTAAGCACGGAGAGACCACTGTGTAGAAGAAGCATGTGGGACTATTTTTTTTAATTAGTTCTAATGCATTCTATAATACATTTTTTTCCACTTTTCTACTTTCTGTCAGAGTGCTACTTTTATACAGTAATCAGATTGCCACCAGTATTTTTCTAAGACATTTCCACAGATTTTGTACAGTTATGAATAAAATCACCAAATCATTGAAAAGTGTGGTGAGCTTGACACAAGAACGTACTGTTGATCTTTAAATGACTGAACATGAGTTCCTGAGCAAACAACAAGCATGGTTACCGAGTGCCATGTGCTGACAGGCTCTCCTCCCCCACTGTGCTCACCAGTCTTTTTTTAAAGTTACCAGCCATAAAACTCTCCCGTGAGAATGAGCAACCAGCTGGGAATACAGGGAGCGGGGGAAGGAGCCTGAAAAAACAGCCATTCTAGGACTTCATCTTTTTCTCTGTAAACATGTCAGATGTAATTAAATGCAACTGTATATAGTATTTGTAAATATATGAAAGTATATATTTGTATTTAATGAATGAAATGCTTTTGCGTACTGTCAGCTGTGCTCCGTTTGTCATTCTATTACCTATGAATGGAGCATTGCACACATTGTCCCGTCTGACACTGTGGCATAGCCTAAAGCTTTTGAAGTTGGTCCTGTAACAGCATTTACCCTCTGATGTATCAAATCGGAGACTCGTAGGATGTACACTTTCTCTACTCTGCCTCTATCCTACTCTCTCTCTCTCTCTCTCTTACCCCACACAAAGTGCCTTAAAGAGACATGGAAAGTGCCGGATCTTGGATGAGAGGCTTAAACATTTGTACTATGTGTCCTTTCTAGGTAGTGGGAAACTTATGTTTCTTAATCTTACTAGAGATGGCACCCCATGACTGGAACATTAGATAGCCAAATTGATTCAATAACCGAATTGGTTGAATACTGCACGTAAATGTTGTGAGTCTTGCAGTCATTTAATGATCAAATGCATTTCACATTATGGAAAGAGAGGACAGAGGGGCGATGAAACAATAAACTCCTTATGATTTCATTTTTTTTTTACCGTGTTTCCTTTGACTTGTTTCTTTGCTGTCTTGTTTTAGCAGTCATTTTTTCATAGTTTTGTAATCAAGTTGAACCCTCAAGTTCTTCAAAAACACACCTTTGGAGTTCTAAAGGCATGTAGGAATGCTTTTCTGTAGTACATTATACTGTTAATGCCTGTAGGATGTCAAATGTCATGTGCTTAAATGGAAGTCTGATAAAATGTGCTTTTTGTGGTTTAGACTAACAATGGCTCCTTTAGAAACATAAACCAAAAACTCTGCCTTATAAGCATAATTCTGGCTCTGCTAAGGGAGGTGTCATATTTCCCCAAAATACATCCTAAAGGCATGTTGTTTCTTTGTCTTGCTACAATATAATATCCTCTAGTCTCAAGTAATTCAGTTATGATCCGGTGCTGCAATAGGCCTTGTTTCACAATGCTTAGGCTGTACCTGAAATGTTTTGTCGTTTGCCCTGGCTGGTTATCTATGTCTAACTTGGTTCTGCCCATGCACTTTCTCAATCTGGCCCTATCAGCCTGTATCTTTCCTGTCTGATGGTCCGGTTCACAGTCCTGTTAACCATGCCAATGTGTTGACATTTGAGTCATACCTTAACATCTGTTAGCTTTCAGACTGGGAGGCGACTGCCATGGAAATGTGTTACCCATAGCTCTGGGCATGAGCTAACATGGATAGCAGGAACGATAGACCCTTAGAAGGCATATTAACTTTCAAGCCACCATGAAAGAAATGATGAGACTTGGTTTTTTGTGTCTCCGAGTTCTTATGGGAGGTTATTCATCCCTACATAAACAGTGAGGTAAAACACACAAAGTTAGTATTTTATCTTTCCAAAGTAAAGACTGCACTGTATGACACTGGATGCCCCCCAGTGACTGAATGACTGAAAGTGAACCACCTCTAAGATGATGTAATGAAATAAATGTGGTGTTGGAGAATGTGATACTCCCTAGGTCTTTAACACCTCCAGTTCTGCAGGTCATACTTCACAAGCACACAGTAATGCACTGCTGCTCCACTACAAGTGGTTTAAACTGTGCAAGAAATTGCTCATTAATCATATTCTTAGGAGAGGCTTGACTTTACCTTGGTGCAGAAGGTGAACCACAAATCTATTGCCCGAAGAGAAAAGATAGGAAAGTTATTATTTGTGTGTTGATGGGGGCTAGCTAAGGAGATAGGTTGCAACAAGAGACAACTCAGATTTAGGATTTCATGAAGAAACCAAGAGCTTTCTTTCTTTTCTCAAGAAGTTGGCGTGAAAGGGCATACATTAACCTGCCCTTCTTCTAGCCTACCCCTCTGTACCTCCTGTGCCTTTACCCCCCCACACACACACACACCCCCATCTCTCTTTCTCTACCCTGATCCACCTCTCTTCCCCTCTCCGCTCAAATGAATGGGGGGAATGCAGTGAGTCAGTGGAGCAGTGCCGGGCTTTGGCCCAGTGACAGACAGTCTCCTATGTGCTGCTCCCTTCAAAGGGCCGCTGAAACCTGACTAGCTCCTTATAAACAGGGCCGCCTGCCCTGAAGGCCCGCTTCCTGCGCTTCACTCAACTTAATGGCTGACTTGTTTGGTCTTTCACCGAAGCACGGGGAGGCGAGTGAGCAAGGAGAGGGAAAGGAAGGGGGATGTGGGTGGGGTGCTCATGGTGGGGAGATTGTTATAGAGGTAGGAAGGGGTTTGGGAGGTGTTTTGGAAAATTCTGTTTAATTGGTGTGCTTCGTTCTTTCTCCCAAGAAAAACAAAAAGAAGAAAAGAAAAGGAGAATCAGGACGAGGAAAGATGTTGCTGCCATACTTTGAATCCTAACACAAAACCCTTGGCTTTCAGACCCTGAAAACTAAATTGTACCAGATGCTCAGATTCACTTTTCAGTGTTTTAAATGTAACCAGCAAAGCCGTTTTCACTTGATATCCTCTGGTCAGGAAGTTGAAGCCTGACTTGTGTGACCCAGCAGGAAAACTGCATAAGCTTTACAATGGATTTACCCCTGACAGGCTTAATATGTAGAGGAATGTCAAAAGCCTTCAATTCACCATCCCACACTCTTTTACAACCTATCAAGCTGAGACAACAAAGGTATCACTCTGAGCAGATTACATGACCAACAGGAGGACTATCTATGTGGGTCAGACACTTACAGCTTGTCAACGCCACTGACTGAGTTTTCCAACACAGCCTGAGAACGAAAGCAGTTTTGATTTCCTTCTCTATGCTGATCTCAGGTTTAAGTGTAACATGCACCCTCGTTTTCTCCTCGAGGGCAAGAAGGGACAGGCAGAGAAGGAGGCAGGAAGAATGCTCTTCAGCATGTTGACAATGTGATCTCACCTTGATGGTAACAGGCCCTCGGAGAGTGTCAAGAAGATGGCTCGTGTTTTTTTTACTGTTCCAGGCTGTTTGTGAGGACCTATTGTTCATACCTATGGAGAGGCTGTGAGGTCCAAAGTTTCAAACACAAATGTTGATTTTAGTTAAAAAAACATTGTTGCTTTATGTCTCAATGGAAAATCAAGGACTGCAAAAATGTTTTGCGGATAAGAAAAGTACTGGATCAAAGGAACAGATGGAGAAAGAAAGAAAGATCGACCTAAATCTGTTAGTGATCACGCCCTGGTGGAGTCTCAAAGACAAGATCAGATCATGCTTTGAGCGCTTCTGCTCACGTACACATATTCGTTTTACGAAATGAAAGGCAGTTGAGTTTGTCCAGAGCACACACCACCTCTGAATCTCACCATCCTTGAAATCTTACAGCCACAGACATCCTATGTGTTCCCTTTCCTCATACCTGCCTCAAGAACAGGAAGACTTGGCAGGAGAGAGGCGGCTAAAATCCACATGTCCATATCCTTTGATACAGACGCCCACCCCCCCGGCCTGGTTGCCATAACAAATCAAGATCAAAGATTACCGATTCCTTGGATGGACACCAGTGAAGGACAAAAAAACCCATCTTAAATCCACTCTCTAAAGCTGATTTCACTGAAACGGTTTGTTTGAGACATTCGGGGGGACTAGCATTCATCAAATGTACAAATGGACCGTTTTCCATTGACACATTTTTCCATTCACATTTCTGCCGAGCTATCCTACCGCCCCTGTCCCTCTTTGAACCATTTGCGTCGATCAGAGGGGTTTGAACAGCAACAGGAGGAGAACAGAAGCAAACAGCTGTGGAGTGGCCTGAGTCCACCTCCTCCCCCTCCAAGGTTCAGTCTCACGCCTCAAGCACACCATTTGTCTGGGCTTTTATTGCCTGCTGCGCACACAGGCCACTCAAGGCTGGTTTCGGCAAGATGGGTGGATGAGGCTTGGAGTAAGCAAACACACACACACAGACGTTTGTAATAATAATAATAATAATAATACAAAATTGGAATCTTCCTCTGCTGTAATGTAGTTGGAGTATGCCGACCTGGGCCCAACCCCTTGGATGAGTATGGTGAAACAGAGAGAGAGAGAGAGAGAGAGAGAGAGAGAGACAGAGAGAGAGAGATAGAGAGAGACAGACAGACAGACAGACAGACAGACAGACAGACAGACAGACAGACAGACAGACAGACAGACAGACAGACAGACAGACAGAGAGACAGAGGGTGGGTGCGCCCAGATCTGCTCCAGCTGCTACACAGAAAGGTGCCGACAGCTGCGTTAAGGATATTTTGGGAGCCTGAAGCAAGCCGGGGATAATGATGGTCTTCATTTGGAGGAGCGAGGGGGGAGGGGGGGGTTGATGCATAGCCAGACGCCACATTGTGTACACAGCTATGCCACTCTTATAAACTATTGGGCTGATGATGGCATAAGTGGTGATGACAATGCAAACAGTGCAAAAGGGCAACTTTGGCTGCATTTCAACGTCTTCACATTTTATTGGAATTATCGGACAATCAAAGCATCTCCCTGGCTGAGCCCACCTCCTGCATACTGTCAGAACCGTCTGTCTGTGTCGGTGGTTGTGGAATCCAAGTTGAATGGTTGGTGTCTAGCACAGAGGACATTCAGAAGCCTAAGACAAACACAAACACCAGCGGTCACTTAGGAAGTTAAAGAGAGGGGTGAAAGCACTTACTGTTCCACCTCAGTACCTTGAAACTCCTGGCTGATGTGCCTGTGGTTAGTAGCTGTTCGTCTCTGTGGCTACTGAGGAAAATAGAGCCACTGGGTCTTTCAGGGGCTCAGCTTAACAGGGCGAGAGCTGGGTGAGAGACAGACCTTGGACGTCCACTTAGGAGTAGCCATTTATTAGACGTACCTAAATACTCGAATTAGCTCTACAGTAAATGTTTTAGTCTCAACCTTATTTCACTCCCGAGGCTGGTTGTTATAATGGGATTTTGAGGCACATATGGTGTACATTTCAGATGTCTTTGAAAGGGGTTCCATCCATTATATTCTACCTTTCCCCTCCCATGAGCCTCCACTCCCCTTCAGGCTCCAGGTGATGACTCATTACGCTGGCTCCTCTCTGGCGAACACCAAGACCCGTGTTTTAATGGGGCCCTTCTTAACTCTTAACAACTCTTTTAGAGGAATTTACAACCCTGGTCCTGCACCACTCACTCCACCAGGAGGAAGGCACACTGGAGGATTGTCCTGACACAGCCAGCAGTGGAAATGTACCACTGGAGGCAAGGTGGCGGCAGTGCTCTTGTGAGTTTGCTGCGCGTGTGTGTGGTGTGTGTGTGTGTGAGTGAATGAGTGAGTGATCATAAAAGGGCTGGAGCCTGTAGGTTTGCTCTGTAATTTCTCCCTCCCCGCGCAGGATAATCACTTCCATGTGGGCCCTGCCCAGACAGAGACATTGGAGGGGCCTCACTGAGGAGGAGAGTTAAACAGGCACACATATCTCAGTTACACGGTAACACAAATAATATGATGAGAATGACCGAGACAACAGCACAGTTACAAGTGAATACAAATGAATACGCCACAATTATCCCACTCACTCTCTCATGCTCATGCTTGTGATTGCATTTCTTTGAAATACCTAGAAAATAGTACTGGCCAACATCTTCCTCTCTCCCAATCTTTCTTCATTTCTCTATTATACTGTTCTCCGAGAGATCATAAAGAAAAAAAAAATCACTTTTCTGAATCTGAACTGAGTAACAACAGTATAAATTAACTGAACAAATCGTAGCTGTGTGGTTATGGCAACGGCATACAACCACATTTTCTTATTTCCTTCCTCCAGTCCTGATGTTGTGTTTCCCCTCGGGTGGCTGCTGGAGCTGCACATGTTTAGTTGTGTCTAGGAAGTCCTTGGGGACAAGCACTCCAGACGGTCACGGTCAACGTGTGGAACTAATAGACCACAAAAACAACATACTCCCCCACCCATCAGCTAAGAGGATCAGTCCAGCTCTCTAACGCACGCATCCTCCTCATATCGTGAGGTCACATCCCTTTGTGAAAGAAAGTGTCTGTGTGGCCAACAAAAGAGAAGACTAAAGAAAAAAAAGTTGGAGATTCTATCCAACAACATTCTTAAATATCTTACATTTGAAATAAACATTTTTTCAGAATATTTCACGATGATAGCGATTAGCGAATAGCAACAAGTATCTTAACGGACCCCCTGCCCCTTGACCAACATTACAGTGTTACTTAGTTTACTTAGGCGTTTGTGTGGTGAGTGAGCCCCCCCCCCCCCCCCCCCCGCCCCCCACTGTTCTCTGCCTAGCTTGACACTAACTACATAAACATACAAAATGTACCATGCGCTGCGGGATTCAGAATCACAGAGCAACCAGCAGTCCAGAGACATTAAGTTAGACCCAATTTGTTTATTTTAATGGGTTTCCGCCATAGCTGCATGTGTGAGGCCAATTTCAGCTGATAGCCATCATACCCAGGCAGAATATTTCATAAACAGGCAGTGTAAGTCACAAACAGGTAGCATACTTCACAAACAAGGACATTCTGGGACACTTTCCAATTTCCTGACCAGGCTAAGAGCACATAGGGCCCCTCTCCTGCATGTCTCCGGATCTCCACTACATGCAGAGGTTGTATATACGGGCCAGCTTCCCCTGCAACACAGAGAGAGGAGAGGTCAGAGGTCATTATTAGAACAACATAATATTTTGGGGGGGCTGATCTTCAATACAGCAGGATGTACTAACCGAGAGAGCGAGGTGCTGTATGAGAAACCATATACATGTAGAATAAACTGTCAGGCTGTCCTTAGACCATAGCTCTGTAGGAAGTGGAGGAGATGGAGGGGGGATGTGGGCAGATAGCAGAGGTCTGCCTAGCGTATCCCAGCTGTTTGAATATCCTCCAACTTAAACCCTTCCTCTGAGTTCCCTGGTGGTCAGGGGAGCAAATGTTCACACTAACTAATGAAGCCACCCAGAAGCAACAGGCGCATCCACTTCAAATCTTTCCTGCAGAACATGAGGGACTGTGTGGCAGGTGCCAAGCCTCCCTTTCTGGGAAAATGGCCGAATAAAACAATGCAGACAGTTGTTTTAAACATGACTAATAAAAACAGTACACTGTGTGAGTTTGAAATGCTAAAATGATTCAATTCCGTTGCTTTCCCTGCTAAATTACAGAAGTATGACATTTGAGGATTTTTATAACATAAAAAAACTGTTTTTTCTCTGAAGCACTTCTTCTCTAGATGTTTTAAAGGAGTAGCTTATAAATAATCCTAACACTCACTAAGGAACCATCCCAATAACAGTCACTTTTCCTCCTGTTAACACTACAACGCATCTGTACTATGTGCAATATTATTTTTTTGTCACATGTTCAGTTGCATGTGAAATAAGACATAGCAAGTGGCTTTGACAGTGCAGAGAAATGCAGCCACCAGGCAGGCGGCCCCCAGGGGCACCACTTTCCTTATCAGGTACTCTTTGATGACCAGCACACATCCCTAGGGGACAGGGACAACATGAGCTCCAGCACAGTGGCACCAACACTTCACACAGGCATCTGTCTCCTGTCTATGCCCTGCGTCTCATGAACTGCTCATGTCTGCCTTTCATGGGCCACAGAGTCTGCGGTCAGCCCTGGAACCAGCTGACAAACATCAGGGGAGTGTCGTTCTGCAGTAAATCAAACACTTGTTGAACTTTAACCTTTGTCTAGTAAATTTTGTAGGTATTTTTCCTAAACTCTAGTTTAAAAGGGCCCTATAGGCAGGACAACTGTATAGACACTTCATTTTATGAGTATTTGTGAAATATGGAGAAGATTTACTACAGTCTAATGGTCTAACCTTCCTTCTATTGTTAAGCCAGCAGGCTTGACTCTGGACAGAATAGTAAGACAATGACAAATGTATTGCGGGGTCAGGGAAAAGTTGTTTTCCCCTCAGTTTCCCCTCATCTCCTGATTGTGATGATGTCCAGATGTCTTCTTATGTTTGCATGCAAGGCTTTATTTCCAGTGTCTCATGACAAGACAGATCAAGACCCCCTACGTCTTGGTCAGGCTTGGTCTGAGTCTCTGAGGACTCTGGCCTCAGAGCCAAGACTGCTCCTCCCGATGGACCTCTCCAGCTGGGCTTGCTCACACTTTTGGGATTCGCTCACGGACAACACCGGTTTCTGGAGCAGGGTTCAAAAGTTTGGGGGACTGGACCAAGCTAGACAGATAAGGATCAGTCCTGGTCCACCTACTCCTGTTTGAAACAGCCTCTGTGTCATGTTTAACCGTGAGCATGCACAAACACACACACACACACACACAAACTGACTGAGAGAACATTAGCTTTCTCTGGTCTGGCTTTCATTTAGAAGATGATTAAGTCGCAGTGTATCAGTGAACTCTTTGGAAAATGGTTCTGTGTGCGTGCATGTAAAGCTACGTCTACTCGTTACTATTAAAAAATCTGCATTACTCAAACTACATGATTGGCCCGAGGGGCCTGTTCTTCTTTGAAACCAGATGTTCAGAATAGAGCTAGTTTTTTCTTTCTATTACTCCTTTTTATACTGGAAGGGTGCTTTCACACTATGTCAAGTGTGCCCCCTAGTGTAGATCTGCAGGAGCTTGAATGCCCATGCTGTTCCAAGGCTTTTCCTCTAGGTGGAGCCAGTGTTTTCTCTCTTCAATATAATATATTAGGCATATTATGCTTCACGTTCAACACATTAACGTCCTCTAAAGTAAAGTCGTTTTCAGTAAGAAGTCTGACTATTGTTACGGAATCAAATTTGTTCTAGCATTGTCTTGGGTGTTAATCGCCTTGTAAGTTGGTAACAATAAGCAGTCTTGAGCCCTTCTTCAAAACAGTTCCAGTCATAGTGGCCTATTTAATATATTTCATAATTCGGTAGTCATGGTTATGCATGCACTATACAGCCTAGTACCTGGAATCTGAAGCAATTTAGTGGGGTATTCCACAAGAGGAAGACGCTTGTGTTGATTTGTTTCTCACCAATCAGGCAGTGATCTGAAAAGAAGCCAAACCATTGTTTTTGGCTTCCTATGTTTAGCTTCTGTTTGTCCATTTCCTGACCGGTAATTTTTCCCATTTTATGTTCTAGTTTCAAGTGGTGGCCCTTGTCAAGCCCAAGGCATGATGTCCGGCAGTCACCTCTTGTGTTAGTTTCATTTTGTTTTCTCAGTTCTTAATATACCATTCTGTCACCCTTTCCAAATTAGATGTTCTCCTTTACCAGCATTTCAAACTAATGAGTGACTAACGGGGCAGTTCTTTCCCAGCTGTGTGTATCTCAATCCCCATCTAGGTCATGTAGAGTCTGAGAAGACACAAAGAAACAACATAAAAGACAACATTCTTTAAACCAGACTGTTTATCAGCGTGACCATGAAGAGATAGACCACTACCTAACCGGTTGTCTGTGATTCAAGCTATGGAGACTGTGTGCAGCAAAGGGTGCAGGTCATTGTGTCTGCTTATTTCTCTCCTTTGTATGGTGAAAGTGGCTCGGCTCTGTGTGGCTCGCCTCGGCCCCCCCCCCCCCCCCCTCGATTACGCAGAGGCTCCCAGGGTGAATGGAGCATTATCATCCTGCCTCCCTCTCAGACAGACAGGTCAGACAGCTCCCCCCCCGCCTCCCTCCCCATGTTCAGATGGGACAGTACTGGCTGGCCCATAGTCCCTAGCCCAATGGTTCCCAACCCTGGTCCTCGGGACCCCCTGTCCTGCATGTTTTAGATGTTTCCCTGCTCCAACACACCTGATTCAAATGAATGGTCGTTAATAGGCTTCTGCAGAGCTAGATAACGACCCATTCATTTGAATCAGGTGTGTTGAGCAGGGAAACATCTGAAACATGCAGGACAGGGGGTCCCGAGGACCAGGGTTGGGAACCACTGCCCTAGCCTCTTAGGCCACGTTTACACATAGCTGGGTATTTACAGAAACGAATATTTCTGCCCCTCCGTTTTCTAAAATAACGTCGTACACACAAGTACGTTTTCAAAAATGTTTCTGTTTACATGAACCCGCATATACGCCCCCGAGCGCCATCATAACTATGCCAAACCTGTAGGCGGCAGTGTAATGTGAAGGATAAAGCCATGCAAACCAATCACAATTTTCAAAATCAACAACTACGAATAACACGACCGACTTCCTTTACCTTTCAGGCGCAAGGTTCATTTGTTTGAATGATTCACAAATGCGATGCACAAATGTATTTCGTGATTCAGAAATGTAACGCAATTCACAAATAAATGACCCTTATGCTAGTTGTGTTCGAATTCATGAACCACCGGCGGTGCCGACAGCCGGCTGCGTTGAAGCTGAGAAAGCCATTAGCTGCTTCAACTCAGCCGGGCTGCAGGCGACGCCAGCGCTGCATGAAGTCGAACGCACGTGTTACTGTAAACAGGACGCTTTCATGACGTGATGCTTTTTTAGTCCCATACTGTGAGCTTTGAGAACCCAAAACTCTGTTTAAGCTAGTGCACACGCAAACACAAAAACGGAGTTTTCAGAAATCTCCACTTTGGCCGGAGTTTTTAGAAATGATCGTTTTCCGTGATAAAACTTCCGTTTTCGTGTAAATGAAAGGCCAAACCGCATGAAAATATATGCGTTTTTCTTCCGTGTAAACGGGGCCTTATACTCATGACGCATGGCCTGACTAGGCTGTCTGCGTAGGCCTTTGTCGGTCACAAAATCACAGCCATGGCGTCATATCTTTATACTCTCTTTCTTTCTCTTTCTTGGACCTTTGCCATTTGAAATTCCAAATTCGGAATTGTACAAGTGTATTGCTGGGTAAAGCATGTTAGATCACAATCTTTTTCTTGTCTACTGTGGGTGTGTACATGTTCAGACAGCTCCAGGTCATCCCCGTCTCTGTTGCTGAAGATGAGGCATGAGGGGCTGGCCTCTCTCCTCTCTATATACCTCGTACTATTTCCCTGTGAACAAAAATAGCAAGGTTTTTCTCTCCTTACCTCTGGCTCGTATGATTGGTAAGTAATAGCCCCTGTTTGTTTTTTCCTCTCTTCTGCCTTTTAAGTGAAAATCCTGTCAGTCCATCAGGATTCTATCCTGCCTGTGCCAATCACCAGGGCTGCTAATTCCCACGGATGCAAGGCAAGGCAAGGCAAGTTTATTTGTAGAGCACATTTCAACAACAAGGTAATTCAAAGTGCTTCAGTTGCTAGGCCAGTGAGAAACAAGAATCAGGATAGATCAGAGAAACAAGGATCAGGATAATGTGGCGGTTAACAGATCTTAGTCCACCAACGGAACTGCTCTACAATGTGTGGTAACAACCCAAACTCTTGTGCAACTTTTATTGTGCTGGGTCAGAGTGTAATGTGGCAGGAATGTATTTACAACACAACATTCATGACAACACAATAGATCGCTAAAAAGCTGTCTCTCTGTCGGTGCAGCGTGGAATTAAATCAATTTGCTTTGGAATTCTTATCCCTTTTCCAAAAGATACCAAAACAAGTCTTTGGAGACCTTGAACATTGTATTCTGTGTGATCAGTGATGTGGAATTTAGGAAGGCAGGGAAAAGGGGGGTTGTGGAAGGGAAGTGGAGTGAAATTGATTTAATGATTTACAGTTTCTGAGTGGAACAGTATTCAATGTTAGTGACAGTGGAATTCAGAACAATTGTGTGTGGAAGGGATGCTAGATGATAGGGTATTCATGTGTGAAGGAGATGCAGGATACTTGGTTGCTGTACATGTCTGACATGTCCCTAATGAATGAGACCCTGATTAGGGAAGATTGTTCAAGGAACACAAGCTTAGGAAAAACCAGGACTGAGGTCCACAAGACACTGAGGATCCCACTGAAAGTTTTCACAAATAGTTCCATGTTTGAACGTTACGAAAAAGTTACAAAAATGACATCAATTACAAAGCAATTAGTACATCAAAGGCACAACACTCAAACCAAGTGCATTAATCAAACTAAACTAGCCAGCCGTGAGACTATGAGACTAAATAAAAACACTCTGACATCTAGCACCATCCATGACATCACTGTAGTAGTTAGCACAAGCTAATTCATACTTTCATACAGGTGATAGCTGTTAGCAAGGGCGAATCTAAGTTCCCACTTTTTGGGGGGCTAAGCCCCTAGATAAAACCTATTATTTTTCCTGTGACCCAGGAAAACTAGGGGGGTCTGGGGGTTCCCCCAGAAGAAATATTTGAAAATATATTTTAAAAAAGTGTCCTCTAGTTGGTTTTAGGAAGAGAAATTAACACATTTAGATTTAAAATATGAAGAAGAAAAAAAATATATGTATATGTTCTTTTTTTTTTCTTTTTTTTTACTAATGAAACGGGACTAATGAAACGTTTGGGGTGGCTCCAGCCCCCCCCCCCCCCCCCAAATAGGGCTAGATACGCCCATGGCTGTTAGCAGTGAGCACTGCTAGCACAGGGCTGCACCAACCACCTGAGAGAAGCGTTTCAAGGGAGTTCCTGGTTACCGTAGCAGCAGTTGAATTTGTTGGCGTGCCCTTGTTGCCCTGGACACACGGTGTGCAGGGATTTACAATAGCTTTCTCTTGTCCTCACTTCACAGTGGGTTTCACCTGTATGTTGTTTTCGATTACAGTTGGGAAATGACCTGTGCCTCAAGTTATTTCACACATATCCAAGGCTCAATCAACTTATTGACAAGAAGACTGTCTAACAGTACAGCTGTTCAGTGAGAGCAGGTTTAAACAAACAGGGTCAAATGTGACCTTTGGCTGTGTAGATAGAAAGGCCCCAGTTTCTCTCTGTCCCTTTCTGCGTGTTTCTCTGTCTCTCTCAGGGCAGGGCAGGGCAGGGCTGGCTGATTGATAAGTGTGTGTGCGTGTGTGTGTGCTGTTAGGGGATAGGATCTAAGTGAAAGGGAGAGATTGGGAGACTCTGGAGGTGGAGTTAGATAAGGGACAGAATGCGTTTGAGCGAGAAAGAGAGAGGGAGACAGATAGACTGACAGGTGGGCATGCAGACAGAAAAGCTTGTGTAGGCTGCTGGAAGAAGCTTAGGGGACAGATAATATGACTTGGCAGTGAGTTCCAGAGAAGGGGGAGTAAGACAGCATGTGAGCGTTGCGAGAGAAAGAAAGAGAAGCGTGAAATGCTTATGCAGTGACAGAGACAAGAGAGGAGAGGAAGTTTGATAAGCAACCGAGGAAATGACTGTTTAAGTTATTTTATTGTTTTTGCAGGCTTGAATATCCTTCGCCATGAGCAATGACAGCGAAAAGACACACTATATATCGACCTTCAGGATATACCTCAAACCCGCCACTGCTTCCCCAGCACAAGGAAATGTCCTGGATACCAAAAACACTGTTTCTAAGAATGGGACAGGGAAAGTCTCAGGCTCAGGTAAGGCTGTGTGTGTGTGTGTTTATTTGTGGTGACCATGTGTGTGTATGGGTGTGTGGGTGGAAAAATATATTTTAAGTGATGATGCTTGTTCAGCTCAACAGTGTTATTGACAAACCGCACACCATGACAGTGTATTTTCTTCCAATACCAAATAGTGTATGAATACTAGTGTTAATTAGCCTGTTAACTGAAGGGGATTTAACAATGAAGTTGAGCTGATAATTTCCAGGTCTGATTGTTTCTATCTTTGGTATTGCAACAAGGAACAGGGTTTTTTTTTTAACGTATTAATCATGACAGGCAATTCTTGAATGTTCATATATAAATTATCTTAGTTTTCTCAATGCATGTTTCTTAAGATTTGATTCCTGGTTCCTTGTTCCCGTGGAGGAAGTTCTGTAAAAGTGTAAAAGATGAGAAAGACAAGGAGGGTGGTGTGAAAATCCACTCCTGTTTGTTTGTGTGCAGACGAGCAGAGTTGGTTGGGGGAGACGAAATAAGAAAAACCATACAAGCCAGTTCCTCTGTCTTTCCTCTGTTGTAGCATGCTTTTAAGATTAGTGTGAAACCACACACAACACCCTGGCACCAAACATGTGAGAACATCAAATGATTAAATGCTGTTAAGAATGTCAATGAAAAAATCGACATTTGTTTGAACCTACAGTTAGCTTTGGATTCATCGTCCAAGCTTGTTTACCACATGTTGTTAAGTAAAATAAACAAGCATTTGCAGTTTTTCTTGTAGAAACTATGGTTGGAAGCATCAAGGGAATTACAGGCTAGCAGAAAATGCCTCAGGGGAAAATTGTTGCTGAAAAACAGTTGGGATCCACTGTGTTGTTGCCTCGCGCTCACCATGTCTTCTGCCCCTGTTTCATCATCTGCCAATAAAGGGTTAATGTTTTTACAGTACAGGGGATTCTACCTGAGGTCACACATATGGAGCAGATAGACCTGAGACAGCTCTGGGAACAGAGCCCCCCCCCCCCCCCCCCCCCCCTCGTCCGGACCCCTCCTAACAGGGCCAGTGCTTCTGCTGTGGTCCTGAACACAGCCCAGCTCTGTGTGTAACTTACTGAACTGTTTCACCTTTCTGGTATGAACATACTGTATTTCATTGAAGTTTTCCTTGTATTACCAGAAATGGGAGGCTGCGTGGGCGATGCTGGTTGTTGTGGGTCATGGAACCATGCCACGCCTTAAATTCCAACAGTGAAGGAGCAGTCAGGATTATACTGTGGAGCCCAGTGGAGGAGTACGAATGCCAAAATGGAAGTTTATGATCTAGATATTATTCAACTGAACGGGTCTAGTTGTTGTTGTGTCCACGTTTACCTGAGAGCTCTGCACGTGCTGCTGAAGTGTGTGTGCGGCAGAGAGCGTGGAGGACTGGGCCTGTCAGACCCAGCCCTCTACACACACCAACTGCTGTGCCACTTGAGCTCAGAGTAGAGACAGAAATGGAGGATTGAGTCGTGGAGTCATTAAGGAAATACGGGCCCAACAGAGTGTGTTGTTTTCTTCTCTTAGCGGTTAATGAAAACCCTGAGGCTCTGTTGAGTAGGCTACTGTTGATCTGCGTTGTTGAAGTTCACCAAGTCTACAGTGTGTGTGGTTATAATGTAGAATACAGTATATGGAAGAACAGGTTCTTATAAAAGCCCCTCGAGGGACATGACCTGCTATTACTTTCAGATGTGTTTCACTGTGCTGTTTTTCTAACCTGACTTGCCAGTTGGTTTGTGACACATAACCATCTGGGAAGTCGTCCTTCTTGAAACTGATTGGAAAATTGCATATATGAAAAAATAACACTTGGCAGTATTGAGTGTGTCTCAGGGGCTAACTTCAAACTTTCCCTTAGCTGCCAGTAGTTTGTCTGATAGGACACCGATTGGTCCGAACCACTGTGGTTCGGACACAAACAAAAACTTGGAGCTTGATGAATTCTGTCATGCCCATTTCTTCAAACCCTTTTCCTTTGATGTCTCTTTACCTGACCCCTGACCCCTGACCTTTCCCCTCCTCCAGGGTCCGGCTGCTCCTCCCGCCTTAGAAATGTGGATCCACCTCTCTTCACAGAGCCATTAGAGGACAGCTCAGTGGACGAAGGGGGTGACATCATTCTGCGTGGTCATGTTACAGGAAGTGCGCCCATAAATGTGTCCTGGCTACACAATGGTGAGCTGGAGCCAGTTGCTTTGTAGTCCAAGACATTTCTGGGCGAGAGAGTGTGTTTGATGTGTGTGTGTTTGATGGGTGTGCTCTTGTGGGCAGGTGAGGTGGTATGTTTCGGGCAGGCCGTCTTTGATGGCCATGAGGCCAAACTGGTTGTGAGGGATTGCCTCCCAGAGGATGCTGGTGCCTATACCTGCCTAGCAGAGAACCCCGCAGGCAAGACGTCCAGCAGTGCAGCTGTGTGTGTAAAAGGTGAGCTGACACTCACTTGCAACCTGGGGAGTCAGGTGGCTGAGCGGTTAGGGAATCGGGCTAGTAATCTGAAGGTTGCTGGTTCGATTCTTGGCTGTGCAAAATGACGTTGTGTCCTTGGGCAAGGCACTTCACCCTATTTGCCTCAGGGGAAATGTCCCTGTACTTACTGCAAGTCGCTCTAGATAAGAGCGTCTGCTAAATGTAACCGCAGACTTTGTCTGAGTGTACTGGTCCCAGAGAAGGCCTCAACTGTTCACACTGAATGCTGCACTTCATTATATTGAAAAATGAGTTTCAAAAGATGGACGGCATAGCATATACAGTGAGTTTAAAACGTCCTCTCTGTCCTCCCCACCGAAAGCTGACATGAACTTAACAGGAAGTTATTGTTTTCATGTCTAGTTTCACAAAGTATTTACCACAGAAAGTTTCGGTTTTACAATGGCCTGCCCCCTCTTTTTCATGCTGTCTCCTAACCCAAACCAGACCTCGAGACTATCTGTGAAGTGTGGAACGGCTCTCCCCAGCTCCCCCCTCCGCCCTCCAGGATTATTACTAAGAACGGGGACTCGAAACCACCCATGTCACCTGATGATGCCCCCCGGGTGTTCAGCCCCTCCACAAGCTCTCCCACCCAGAGCCCAGGGGTACCTCACAAAGGTAATATACTTATATTATATTCAAACTGTGAATGAGCTCTTTGAACAGGCAGCTTTGTCACCTTGTAAGGGAAGCTATGGTACTCTGCCTCAGCTCTACCCACTGATCTCTGATAGCCACAGTCAAAGCTTAGCCCCTCCCTCTCACACCAAAAGGAGACACCCATGCAATTAACCTGCCAGCTTGCTAACCTGTGTCCAAACGTTCCACAGAAGTCATTCCAAAGAAGAGAGCCAACTCAGCGACAGGTAGGACACAGATTCACCTCTCCCCTCTCCTCTCCTCTCTTCCTGCACCTGCCACATCCACAGTCTCACAGAGCTTCTGTTTTCATCCCTGTTAGAAGTCAAAGTGCAGTTTTCCAGTTCTGCATTGTCTTCTGACTTGTATCTGTCTTACCACAATACTGTCTCTAGATGCCCTGCAGCTATATGCTATTGCCTTGCCTTTGTACTGTCAATTTAATTGTTGCCTTTGTACCTTAGAATTGTGTGACAGCTCGCTAACTGACTTTGTCCAAAGCCAGGATCAATTGTGCACTGAAGTGGGTGTTACCAGCTGAACAGGTTACAGGTTGAATAGCTCACTTAATGGTTATTTCAAAGTAAACAGGTACGTTTTAAAATATCTGTTGTTATTTCTCTTCAGCTACTTGTTTTGCTTGAGTTGGTTGAATGGAAATATCATGATTGCTAAGGAGAAAGACGGTATCAAGCTATAGTTGTTTGCGTGAAGTGGGAAATGTAATTGAATTGGTTGGAATGTAATGTGCATTAAAATAAATTGATGGCATGCAGCATCGGATCAAAGATTATGATGACAGCTCTCCTTCTCCAAAGAGGAGTCCTTTGTGAGACCAATTTAAAGTGCACTCTTATCTTGCCAAAGTCAAATGCACCCTTCTGTAGCCATTTGAATAGGGACCTGTGCCTCTGACTTGTGCTCATAAACCGGGTTATCTAATTCTGTAATTGAATTTCATAGTTAAGAGGATGTGACTTGTCTGGTTTGTGCGTGTGTGTTTGCATGTTTCTTTGTGTTGAAAGGGAAATGTTGGGTAAGCTGATATTTGTTGACCATCTTTGAAACTGCACGTCAAAGGATCTCTTTATATTCGCAGTAGTCCATATGTGTTTGGTAACTTACAGTTTATCAGCTGGTGTGCAGCTGGAGCAGGAAATGAGCCACGTCGTGTTGTGTAGGCGTTTGCGGGGGGGAGTTTAAACAGTTGAATCCTCTTGCTGTACTGTAGTTCACGTGTGTTTTGTAAAGAAATCCTGCTTGTATTTACAGTATAATACACCAGCCCCATGAATAAGGGCTGTCTAACAGGATAGAGGAGAAAACATACACACGCACATCTTTCCCTGCAAACGCAGGTACCTACACGACGTTAAACCCCATCAGATCCCTGAGGTGTGTCCTGCATTCACCCCACAGTTCCTGCAGTGCAGTTCGAAGACCCTCCAAACCAGGTGGAGGCGCAGGTTGGAGAATCCGTCCGTGTGACGTGTGCGTTCAGCGGCAGTTCTCCCGCAGTGTCCTGCTGGATTAGAAACAAAGACCAGGTAAACACACAGGCCCCGACCCCAACCACAGGTCTGTAAGAGTACCTCTACACAGTCCTCTTGTCATACACCTTTAGTAGTCTTCTGAGCGCTCCTTTCTCTTTCTCATGCCAGGTGGTGGATGGAACTGAGCTGTGGGTGGAGAGCAGTGATCAGAGCACCACGCTAGTGATAGCCCAGGCTCAGCCAGATTACGCAGGACGTTATACTGTTGTGGTCAAGGACCGCAGAAGCTCTGCAGAGCACACCGTCACTATCTCTGTTGTTGGTGAGAACTTCATCCTTTCTCTCCTCACTGCTCCCTGTGAACTGCTGTCATACAAACGTATAAAACTATGAAGTGTGTGTGTTTGTTTCTCTGCCCTCCAGATCGGCCGCAGCCCCCATCCTCCAGCCCAGTGGTCTCCCTCCTCTCTGCCAGCAGTCTGGTTCTGTCCTGGTCTGGGCCCTGCTACGACGGAGGCAGCGCTGTCCTGGGCTACGTGGTGGAAGTGAGGACAAAAGGCCCGACAGAGCCTGGGGATTGGAGTGAGCTTACAGCCCAGTGCAAGAGCACCTCGTACAGGGTACGCTCCGGCCTGCAGCCCCAGACGCAGTACTGCTTCCGTGTGAGAGCCTATAACAGGGTAGGAGTGAGCGAGCCCAGCCCGGAGTCTAAAGAGGTCGACATGGAGCTGAAAGGTGAGCCCAAAGATTCATTATGATCCCTGATGTTCTGTAGGAGTCTGCCTACATGCACTTGTGTGGTATATTACAGAAAATGTTAGAAGTCAGACGTGTACAGCTCGTGTGTGCTGTTTTCAGCTGAACAGGAGGAGGAGCCTACTGTGACATATCAGGACGTCACCATTGACTCCACCCACAAAGTCAGCGAACACTACACTGTAATGGAAAAGCTGGGCGTGTGAGTACAGAAGGACATGTCCTGACACACACACATATAAATGTATACGTACCCTCTTGTTTATTTTTTACAGTTCAAGCTTGTATAACATGTAGGGACAGAAACCACCTCATATCTGCTCAGCAGATACCCGTTTCTCTGCTGAGATGCCAGGGCAGGGGCTGCAGTGTTCAGATTCAAATGATAAAGAGCCTCAGTCCTTCCTTTGGTTCAGGCCAGTGACCAGGATTACGCTCCTGTTTAACCACGATTCCTCTCTTGAATGTCGAACAGTTGTCAATACTGTGCATCTGGAGATGTTCAACAAAATATGCATCCACTCTCAAACGGCTAAAGGACAACATCTTTATCATCTGTGTTTTGTGAGGGTTGCATGCTGTTATTGACCTCTTCTCTTGCTGACCGTGTCCTTCCTCCTTCAGGGGAAAGTTTGGCCAGGTGTTCAAGCTGAGCCACAAGGAGACGGGTCGAGTGTACGCCGGGAAGTTCTACAAGGGCCGGAGGGCCAAGGAAAGGGAGGCAGCACGCAAAGAGATCGAGCTGATGAACTACCTGCATCACCCCAAACTGGTCCAGTGCCTGGGAGCCTACGACAACAAGCAAGAGATGGTCATGGTCATGGAATTGTGGGTATTGGCTCCACCATACAGACACCGTGACATTTGTTTATTACTGCTTGAGCTTAGGGAAGAGAACCTCGCGTCATGTGATGCAATTTAACATGAGGCTTTAAAGAGGTTAAAAGGCATCACAGCTGTCGTGGTGGATGTGTGTCTGCAGTATTGCGGGCGGCGAGTTGTTTGAGCGGATCGTGGATGACAACTTTGAGCACACAGAGGCGGCCAGTGTCCTCTACATGCAGCAGATCTGCGAGGGGATGGGCTACATGCACAAACAGGACATCGTCCACCTGGACCTCAAACCTGAGAACATCGTGTGTGTGAACCACAACTGCACACTCATCAAGATCATAGACTTTGGTCTGGCCAGCAAACTGGGTGCGTGTCAGAAAGGATTGTAAATGCAGGAAGTCCTCCCTGGATGAACGTTTGAGCATGTTATTGTGTGTGCGTGTGTGTGTGTGTGGCAGATCCCACCACTCCTCTGAAGGTGATGCATGGGACTCCAGAGTTTGTGGCTCCGGAGGTGATCAGCTATGAAGCAGTCGGCTTGGCAACGGACATGTGGAGCATCGGCGTAATCTGCTACATATTGTGAGGACTGAAGCTCACTCTCGCATTGTGAAACGGTGCTCTGTACAGGAGAGACCTGTGAACACTCACACCATCTAGTGGTTGTACATTGCTATTGCTGCTACAGAATGTGCATGGCTAATGGTGTGTGTTTTTTCAGACTGAGTGGTGAGTCTCCGTTCCAAGGCAACAGTGATGCGGAGACTCTGGCCCTGGTGACAGCTGCACAGTGGGAGTTTGACGAGGAGAGCTTTGAGGAGATCACCGACCAGGCCAAAAACTTCATCAGTTCCCTGCTGAATAAAGACCCCAGGTCATTCTCCACCACTCAGTATTAAACCCTAGGAAACTGGACTTCTCTCTGTGACTGAGCATCCCCTTCACCCCCACTCCTAACCCTCTCTGTCCCCCTGTCCCCCTGTCCCCCCCCCTGTCCCCCAGACGGAGGATGTCCTGTGAGGAAGCCCTGGCCCACTCCTGGATGGCTGCCTCAGCAGATCCCAGCACCACCAAGAGCCTGTCCAAGGAGAAGATGAAGAGGTTCCTGGCCAGGCAGAAGTGGAAGGTAGCAGAACTGAAGGATCATGCTAGGATCCTCACCGGAGACACTCTGCTATGGGACGGTCAGTGGATGACTCTTGACACTGACCCAGGTGTGTGTTTTGTCTTTGACTTGCAGAAGGCAGGGAAAGCCCTGCTGGCTCTGAAGAGGATGGCTCTACGGTCTAAAGGAGATGTACCTGGCTCTCCCACTAGCCCAGCGGAAGGTAAGACCCTCTTGATAAACTTTCCCTCTCCCTCTCAGTAGGACAACTCACATGACTGATCGTGCTACCCGCCTCTCTGACTGTCCTCTCGTCCCAGAGTCGCCCATGAGCCCAGAGGCTGAGCAGGCCCTGCAATCTCTAGATGTGAAGCTACAGGGGCCTCCACGGTTCTCCCGGCCCCTGAAGGACCAGACGACAGCAACAGGCTCAACCGCCCGCCTCTCCTGCCACCTCACAGGTACTTCAGGCACACACAGGGGCTGTCAGATCGTAAGTCGGTCCTCAGGTCTCCGGGATGACTGAATGTCTTATCTATGAACGTGTCTTCATGTTCTCACTCTCTCTCTCCTGTCCCCCCCTCCCAGGGTACCCTGACCCTGCAGTGGTGTGGCTGAGGGGCGAGGAGCCGTTAGAGGAGTCGTCCCGTGTGAAAATAGAGTACGAGGAGGATGGCCATGGCGACTGTACATTAGTCCTCCTCCAGGTGGTGCCTGAAGATTCTGACATCTACACCTGCAGAGCCACTAATGACCAGGGGGAGGCGCTATGCTCAGCTAAACTCATAGTGAAAGAGTAATGTGGAGGGAACTGTGAATGTGTTTTAAAACCATTTGATCTAATAACTTTCTAAACATTCCATCAAAAAGTGTCTTTATTGTTCTGTTGCACATTTCTGCTCTGGCACAAACTGAATGGTAATCCCACACATGTTTTGCATGGCATTTATTAATAAGGTTAATATAATTGTACAGTTTCATTTTATTACAGACAAATAATGTTGTTCAACCAGAACTAAAATTCAAAATATCTGTGTTTGTTGTGTGTTTTCTTTTGGTAATGTTAAGAACAACTAAAATTCAGTTGGATCACTGTAGGTATAACATCACTGTGCAGTGAGCTGCACACATTACTGACTACTAACTTGATGTGTACTAAAGTCATTAATTCAGTTGAACAATGTTTCAGTGTTTGCTTTACATGTTAAAGAGCAGGAAGCCACTGAAGGTGTTGTAGTTCATAGCATCATCATAGATGAGTCTGTTGGCGACCAGTCTGATGAAAACATTGTCCCCCACCTCCAGAGGAATGACTGCTGCGTTGCTGCCAATATCATTGGAATCAGACCCTGTGGTGTCCCACACAGATGCCAGCCTCTGGTCATTTTTCATCAGGGACACCACAGAGTTAGGCGTCGGACTCAGGTTGTTCATCATGGAAAACCGGAAGTAGTACATCCCCTTCACACTGGCTGTGAAGATACCTTCAAACATAACAGAGATGTCACACCTGCACTTAAACACGTATACACTCATGTGTGAATCTAGAACATAACAAAGCACCTGTAGCAGGGTTGTAGCAGTTGCCCACGTTTGAGTAGACATTCTTGTACTGCAGAGGTGTGTCAACATTGAAGGGTCCAGTGTTACCATTGCCTGATTCTCTGAGTGTGGCTGAGAAAGCTACCTGAGGCTTGCCTGACAAACACAGGAGGGAAGAATAGCATCTCGATGATTTTGTTCTGTCTCAAAATATCACAACCAAAGCTCAGTCTAGGATTTGTCATTCTTCATAACAGAAAAGTGGTCATTGTCTCACCCGAAGTCACTTTCTTCAGCTCCTCCAACTCTCTTTCCGTCGTCTGCAGCCTGGTCTCCATCAGCCCCATCTTCTCCGTCATGGTGGACAGTTTCTCAACTGTAGCTGCCAGGTCTTTTATCAGATTGCAGTTGTCAGGATAGGTAGCTGGGTGTCCCACCTCAGCCTGGGTCAAACGGCAGCTAAGTGCCAGCAGCAGGAATGTTATCCCATTCATTCTGTAACTTGTGAGCTCTGAAACAGCCTGTAGTCTGGTTTAGTGATCAACCTCTGAAGAGCCTCCCTTTATAATGCACACATCCTACATTGTGCAACTATGCACACATCCTACATTGTGCAACTATGCACACATCCGCGGACCGGATCCAGACCCAGACGCAATACAATTTGAACCGAAGCCAAAATCAGCATTCTAATTTAGTCATGATCCAAGCGAGTTTTTATTGGTGCGTGATTATAACAGACGTGGCCTGTAGACGTGTAACGAACCTGCCACCTCTACGCGACCACTACCAGCTACGCTAACAACAAGCTAGCTATTCGTTGACGCAGGTGGCTTGTTACATCGGCCTACTTGAGGAGTGAGTTTAACCGATAGACACCGGCTACACACACATCCTACATTTAGCAATGTGGGATTATCGGAAAGGTCAGGAGCTGTATCCATTGTCTCTAGGCAGGGCTATGAAACTCGTGTGAAAGGACGTGCAGGCAGAATTCATTTGACAAAGCTTCAAATCGAAAAGGGTAACCTATGTGAGCTGGGTTTATTCCAGGGGGGTATTCCAGAAAGCAGGTTTAGTGAAAACCCTGAGTTGGGTTACCCTAAAATGAGGCAAACTCTGGGTTTTCCGTTCCAGAAAGAGATGTAACAAGGCTTCCCCTCCCACCCGATACTTCTGTGGACTATTCCATCAATTGCAGCAACTGCTCAGCAAAGCACGTCATATCAGTTGGTTAATGTGAGACAGTAGAAGAGTGAAGTGAATGCAAAAAACAATTTGCTAAATGTAACGAAACTCCTCAAGCGGAATAATTGTCAAGCTTATGTACGTTTTTCATATCAGTTGGTTAATGTGAGACAGTAGAAGAGTGAAGTGAATGCAAAAACCAATTTGCTAAATGTAACGAAACTCCTCAAGCGGAATAATTGTCAAGCTTTTGTACGTTTTTCAGTATTTATTATGGCCTATTTTCAGTTAACAGATGGTAACTACTGTACTGTTTGAATTGCCATTCCATCTGAAATACTGCCGGTGACAATGTTGTTACAATAGCTTGTTTCAAAGGGGGCTCTTGATGAATTAATGCATATGAGTAGGCTAAATGCTTGAAAATATCCCTAGAAGGGTAATAGGTGACATAAAGTCATAGAGGTTAGGACCGTTTTCACCGCATTGCCCAATATCTTCATTTGATCCAACTTTTCAACTGAGGCTGCTATAGCTTATCAATATTATATATATATATATATATATATATATATATATATATATAATTAACTCCTATTCTTACTCTTTTCAATCCATATACTCATTATTAATATATATATATAGAATAGGAGTTAAGGGGGCCCCATGCCTGTCTTCGCCTGGCGCCCCCAAATCACCAAATCCGCCACTGGTCAAGTAGTGCAGCAATTTAACAGAGCTATAAGGGTATTTGATGCAGCCCCACACACCAGACAGCGACAGCCCCCCTCGGTTGGAACATGAAGTCAGTTTGCTTCATAAGATGCAGTTTGTACGACTCATTTACTGGTAACTGGGAATAGAGATTACATTAAATTCCACATGCAGAATTCACTTGCCATTAAGTAAACATCTCACTGCGTACAGCATCCGTGCTCTGTTCAACAGGATCAGAATGTGCTAATCGTTTTTCAATTCATTTCTATTGTCAGTGTAACTGACAATTACACAAAAGCCTGTAAATAAAAGTAGGCTTACATGGGGAGAGAACTAGCCTACCAGTAGCTTCGTACATAGGCTTCTCTGCATCCATTTCTGCGGCAGCAGTCAACGTCTCTTCATCATCTTAATCCTCATCATCCTGTGATGAAAAGCATTCTGTTGGGGGTTACTGCGACGACAAGTTGAAATAGGCACCAACTGATTTTTACTTTGTATCATGTCGAATATGATTAAAACCAAGGTTACGTATAGGCTACAATCACTAACTTGTAGGCCAAAGCTAAATATGCTACCTGTTGGTAATATGTTTTTATATTAAATATAACATTGAACATGCTATTATATTAAGTCCACCACTTTTTCACCTGTAATATTAACGGACAGTGTGGTTCATGTTCAATGTATGGACTGGCTACTGCATTCAAATGTATGCATTGACTCGGCCAGTAATTGTCTCCCACGCCATAAGCTGCTACAGCCGTTTTGCTTTTTTTCCGGAATATGTGCTCAGTCAGATTCACCATAAACATGTATAAACACTTCTATCTGAAGTGTGGTGAAGTAAGACAACGTTTTTTTGTCGCCAGGGTGCCATGGTGAATACTAGTATCGGAGCGCCATTGATGTTGGCTTTCAATAGTTCTCATACCCGCGCTTAAGTGGACGTACTCCGAGTTGATTTAACAAATTCAAATCAGCTTTTCTGGAACCGAGAGTCGGAGTTTCCCATTTTAGAGTAAATCAACTCAAAGTTCAGGGTTAGGTTCACAGTTTGTTGAACCCGCTTTCTGGAATACCCCCCAGGCGAACTTCTTCAGGTCAACATGTGTTTTGGTCTCACTTCAGTCACCTACCCTGGCAGTAATACTGTCAGTACTGTGCACCTGTGATTTTTTATGTCACTTAGGATAAAAGCTAGTTTCAGTTAGTCAGACAGGGAAAAATGGATATGGCAACTTTCTACCCTAACAGTACCAGCCGTTGTGATGTATAATAGGTTGTGTGTGTCTATACAAATATTGAATGTTACCTTAAGCATCAGTCTGGACACATTGCATTGCAGATAAAGAGCTTAGGCAAATTAGACAAAGGGTTTAGATCAATTTAAATGTAAGTGTCTAGCAAACAGAGGGCATGTGGTCCATGTGCCCTCTGTTTGCTAATGAGAAAGTTAACATTCAATATTGGTAACATTCAACATTTGCTGATTAGAAAGTTAACATTCAATGTTGGTATCGCCCACACCTTATTATACATCACAATGGCTGGTACTGTTATGCCACTGTTAGGCCACCACCATGACCACTTCTCTACGGCACATGGTCTATGTGCCCTCTGTTTGTTAGAGAGGTACGTTTACAATTACAGTGGCAGAATATAAATTATAATTTACTGAATCATTTGATTACATAATTCATATGAAGGTTTTTGTGTTTTTTTTTTGTCAGGTCAAATGAAACCAGTTGTGTGTTTCAGACATACAACCCTCATGTGCTACTTTACAGCTTCAAAGACTAATGTTTCATATGATGTATTTCACACTGGGAATCTGCCGTTCAGGTCAGCATAAAAATATGCTGAGAAGCTAGCCTGTGGAATAGCGATAACCACACAGAACACGTGCAGCACGAGATATGGCAGTGAGGAGTGTTGTGAGGGCGCTGCTAGGCCAGAGCAGCTGGCTACAGCATCTCTGTGTGATGAGTATTACTGTTTCTGCCAGCCCAGTGGGAGCAGAAATAACTGTAAGGTAGGAAGGCACTAGGCATTCCAGAGTCACGTGCAGCTCATTAGTATCCACTGACTACGCTATTTTGACAAGTTTTGGGGTATTTCACACTGTTCCTTAAGGTCTCCGAATAGATTATGCAACATTGGTTGGGCTGAAAATGGTTGGGTGCTGTTCTATGCCCCCGGACGCTTCCAGTGAATTTGTCCTGGGAAAAAAACGCTAGGTTTTCTGCTTTTACGGTATGCTCATGAATGTATAGATGAGCTGCGCACTGATTGGTTGGTCTACAACACAAGGCTGCGGAGCAAAGACACAACACGGCCAACACTCACTAAAACATGAAGGTGACACAAATACATATCTTGTGTCTACAAAATACTGTTTTCAGATTGACTAGATATCATTTGAAATGATTACGTTAGTTATTTCCACTTCTGTTATCGAAGCAAACAGGATCGACTTAGGTGGGTAACGTTAACACTACTACAGCTTAGCAAATAAACTGTCGTGATTCAACTCAGCTTCAGTTAGCTCTAGCCATCTTGCTGAAAAATAGATCTGTACGAACATGCATCTTGAATTGTAAATTTACATGACAACACGGGTTATTTATCTGAATGAAACACAGTCAGGAACATGAAATAAAGTTAAATGTGTAATTGAGGGTCGAACTGCACAGGGATCTTCTCATAGACAAACATCACAGCCCGTCGAGTGCCTTGGGAAGACTCTAAAAAGTGCCAGCATTCCCTGTACAGGCTGGATCACTGCATTTACGACTGTGGTTCATTTTCAATATCCTTGAAAAACGTTCTTCTTTGTAATTCCGTGGAAGAACACAGAGCAGCGCACAGCAAATGTTGGGGTGTGACAAAGGTAGCCTACAGACCAGAGCCAAAAAAGGTGGATTCGGTTCTGCAATCAATGACCCCTGAGAGGGGCAGACTATGTGGCGGGTAAGAACTTGCCAGAAAGGCATTTGTAGCTAAAGATTCCCATATGAGGACCTCCATAACTGCGGTATTTGAATATGGACCTGTGCCTCTGACTTGTGCTCATAAATGGGGTTATCTAATTCTGTAATTGAATTTCATAGTTAAGAGAATGTGACTTGTCTGGTTTGTGTGTGTGTGTTTGCATGTTTCTTTGTGTTGAAAGGGAAATGTTGGGTAAGCTGATATTTGTTGAACATCTATGAAACTGCACGTCAAAGGATCTCTTTATATTCGCAATAGTCCATATGTGTTTTGTAACTTACAGTTTATCAGATGGTGTGCTGCTGGAGCAGGGAATGAGCTGCATCATGTTGTGTAGGCATTTGCAGGGGAACGTTTTAACAGTTGAATCCTCATGCTGTACTGTAGTTCATGTGTGTTTTGTAAAGAAATCCTGCTTGTATTTACAGTTGATACACCATCCAGATGAATAAGGGCTGTCTAACAGGAGAGAGGAGAAAATATACACACGCACATCTTTCCCTGCAAACGCAGGTACCTACACAACGTTAAACCCCATCAGAACACTGAGGTGTGTCCTGCATTCACCCCAATCCTCCAGCCCAGTGGTCTCCCTCCTCTCTGCCAGCAGTCTGGTTCTGTCCTGGTCTGGGCCCTGCTACGACGGAGGCAGCGCTGTCCTGGGCTACGTGGTGGAAGTGAGGACAAAAGGCCCGACAGAGCCTGGGGATTGGAGTGAGCTTACAGCCCAGTGGAAGAGCACCTCGTACAGGGTACGCTCCGGCCTGCAGCCCCAGACGCAGTACTGCTTCCGTGTGAGAGCTTATAACAGGGTAGGAGTGAGCGAGCCCAGCCCGGAGTCTAAAGAGGTCGACATGGAGCTGAAAGGTGAGCCCAAAGATTCATTATGATCTCTGATGTTCTGTAGGAGTCTGCCTACATGCACTTGTGTGGTATGTTACAAAACATTTTAGAAGTCAGACTTGCACAGCTCATGTGTGCTGTTTTCAGCTGAACAGGAGCCTATTAATATATCTTCATGTTCTCTTACGCTCTCTCTTTCGCGCTCTCTCTCTCTCCTGTCCCCCCCCCCTCCCAGGGTACCCTGACCCTGCAGTGGTGTGGCTGAGGGGTGAGGAGCCGTTAGAGGAGTTGTCCCACGTGAAAATAAAATACGAGGAGGATGTCCATGGCGACTGTACATTAGTCTTCCTCCAGGTGGTGCCAGAAGATTGACATCTACACCTGCAGAGCCACTAATGACCAGGGGGAGGCGCTATGCTCAGCCAAACTCATAGTGAAAGTGTAGTGTGGTGGGAACTGTGAATGTTTTAATACCATGCAATGGAATAACTTTCTAAACATTGCTTCAAAAAGTGTATTGTTCTTTTGCATATTTCTGCTCTGCCACAAACAAATGCAATTAACAATCCCACCATTTTTGTGCATGGCATTTATTAAAAAGGTTGATAATGGTGTACATTTTCATTTTGTTACAGACATAATGTTGTTCAACCAGAACTAAATGCTTTTTGATCATGTGTTTCTGCCAGAAATCTGTGTTTGTGTGTTTTATTTGGATAATGGAGATGGTGTTGTTAAGAATGACTCAAATTCAGTTGGATCACAGTAGGTATAACATCACTGTGTTGTAAACTGCACACATTACTGACTACTAACTTGATGTGTAAGAAAGTCATTCATTCAGTTGAACTATTTTTCAGTGTTTGCCTTACATATTAAAGAGCAGGAAGCCACTGAAGGTGTTGTAGTTCATAACATCATCATAGATGAGTCTGTTGGCGACCAGTTTGATGTAAACATTGTCCCCCACCTCCAGAGGAATGACTGCTGCGTTGCTGCCAATATCATTGGCATCAGTCCCTGAGGTGTCCCACACAGATGCCAGCCTCTGGTCATTTTTCATCAGGGACACCACAGAGTTAGGCGTGGCACTCAGGTTGTTCATCATGGAAAACCGGAAGTAGTACATCCCCTTCACACTGGCTGTGAAGATACCTTCAAACATAACAGAGGTGTCACACCTGCACTTAAACACGTATACACTCATGTGTGAATCTAGAACATAACAAAGCACCTGTAGCAGGGTTGTAGCTGTTGCCCACGTTTGAGTAGACATTCTTGTACTGCAGAGGTTTGTCAACATTGAAGGGTCCAGTGTTACCACTGCCTGATTCCCTGAGTGTGGCTGAGAAAGCTATCTGAGGCTTGCCTGACAAATACAGGAGGGAAGAAGAGTATCTCAATTATTTTGTTCTGTCTCAAAATATCACAACGGAAGCTCCGTCTAGGATTTGTCATTCTTCATAACAGAAAAGTGACTCACTTCAAAGTCACTTTCTTCAGCTCCTCCAACTCTCTTTCCGTCGTCTGCAGCCTGGTCTCCATCTGCCCCATCTTCTCCGTCACGGTGGACAGTTTCTCAACTGTAGCTGCCAGGTCTTTTATCAGATTGCAGTTGTCAGGATAGTTATGCTGTCCCATCTGAGCCTGGATCAAACTGCAGCTAAGTGCCAGCAATAGGAATGTTATCCCCTTCATTCTGTAACTTGTGTGTCTTCTGAAACAGCCTGTAGTCTGGTTTAGTGTTCAACCTCTGAAGAACCTCCCTTTATCAACAAAGCACACTTACAATTTGTGCAATGTGGGATTATGGGAAATGTCAGGAAGCAAACTATCCATCACGTATCCTGGCAGAGGAGGAAGGGAAAATTAGATGAGGGGGCTTGTTGTGCAGACCATTCCTCTGCATTACAATATTTATTGAAATACTGTCAAAACTGTGCACCTGTGATTATTAACTTAATAAATGCACAAATGTTCGTCTAGTTTTAGCTAGTCACACAGGGAAAAATGGATAGGGCAACTTTCTACCCTAACAGTACCAGCCATTGTGATGGGTGTGTGTGGCAATAGCAATATTGAATGTTACCTTAAGCATCAGTGTGGACATATTGTATTGCAGCTAAAGGGCTTAGGGTCAGGTCAAATAAAACCAGTCATGTGTTTCAGACATACAACCCTCATCTGCTCCTTTACAGCTTCACAGACTAATATTTCATGTGAGGTATTTCACACGGGGAATCTGCCATTCAGGTCAGCATAAAAAATATGCTGAGAAGCTAGCCTGTGGAATAGCGATGACCACACAGAACACGTGCAGCACGAGATATGGCAGTGAGGAGTGTTGTGAGGGCGCTGCTAGGCCAGAGCAGCTGGCTACAGCATCTCTGTGTGATGAGTATTACTGTTTCTGCCAGCCCAGTGGGAGCAGAAATAACTGTAAGGTAGGAAGGCACTAGGCATTCCAGAGTCACGTGCAGCTCATTAGTATCCACTGACTACGCTAGTTTGACAAGTCCGGCTGAAGAGGGGACAGACCATATGGTGGCGGGTAAGAACTTGACAGAAAAGCATGTGTAGCAAAACATTCCCATATGACGACATAATAAGCCTTCCATAACTGTGTCTAGAGTGTTCGTCCTCAGTCACAAGATTGTGAAAGCATGGTTGTTCAGTTGTCTGAATGGATAGTTGAAAATTACTTAAGGGACTGAATGTTTGTTCTGGGGTGCTTTCAGCAATCCTCAATGTCTGCACTCAATGTTCCTGAAAATCGACCACAGCATTAACACACTAATATGCCCTTCGGACGGGAGAGCTTTTTCTGTATGAAAACAAATCAGGTGCCAAAAGACAGTCCGGATCCTCCTCTGGAGCTGAATAAAGGGAGCTGAACTCTTTCTTGTTAATGTGTTGAAGTGGTGACGGGCTGTGGTTAAGCAAGGGGGAGGAGGGAGGGAGAAGCCATCCTCTGTAGTCCGTTATTTCCAAACTGATTATAAAGTCATGTGATTTCCTTGAACTGTCCTGCTCAAACAGAACATTGCGTAGGCATCCAGAGGTTAGGTTAGCACAGTATTTGTGACAGCTTGTACATGAAGCCTGTATTTTAAGGTTTGTCCAACCAGTGATTACTGTATACATATGCAACATTCAAATGTAGGTCAGTGGTAACAATTCCAGTCACAAGGAAGAAGACACAAGTACATAAAACACAAGCAAGCCAAATGAAAAAACATGAAGCAATGGGTTAACAAAAATAGGCTTTTTAATTTTCCATCATTTTGACACTAAATAAAACAATTTAGTGTAGGACAAGAAAAAGCTACCCTCTAATGTGTTTTGAACATTGCAGGGGAATCAATTGGTCACACCACATTCCAAAACATAAGAAAAAGTCCCTTAAACGTTCTACAAAACTCATTAACTTTTATCCCCCCCAAATAAAAAGGGTCTATGTACATTCAAGTGAATAAATTGTAGTTTTATGTTAAATAAATAAATAGACATGTTGTAGTCTTGTGGCTCATAACCAAAGGGAATTCAAATACAAAAATAGAATCCTTAAGACAATTAGAAAGAAACACAAGAAGTCTCTTTCATGACACATAACCATGAGTGCGTGGGGTGTGTTGGGAAGTTGTGACGTTGGTTGGGAAAGTGTATTCTCGCTCAGACACACCAGCTCTACAATATCACCACGGATGATTCAGAACTAGGTGGCGCTCCAAGACATGGTATGTCGAATGGGAACAAAGGTGCAGTCTATCATCAGTCTTTGCGGAGGCTGAGGGTGGTGGAAAGGGGGGGGGGGGGTCTCACACAGACCTCCTCCTCCCTGGGATGTGGGGAGGAGCAGGGGCACCACCGTACAGACTGGCCGCCCGCTTCTCAAAGGCATTCACCATCTGCTTGACCACCTCGTCAAAGAAAACGTTTGCAAGCTGAGAGTGCAGCAGGGATTTGAACTCAAAGGACACCTGCAGGGAGGAGGAAAGATGGACGTGAGTTTGTTTGAGTGAAGACAAAAAAGCTGATCACTTTGCATTTAAAAACCAGTGCTGAAGGCCCAATTGAGGTGGACCAAACGTACTTGAACCTCCGCACACCGTCTATTCATACAACTACTAATCTGCCAAGTCATTCTACGGCCATTTTTTCACAGGCACCAGTGGGTTGCCCTTCTAATCCCCAGCCTAGTTGCCCTGGCAACAATCTGAGACACCGAGGTCACAACGTTCCCGCCAGTGGCCCTCTTAGGTAGACTATTTTAAGAGGGATCCATGACTGGGCTCATGGGTTCAGGGTTTATACATAGAACCTAATAGGCTTTGCTGAACACTTCCCCCTCCAATAATAAATCCAATATGAAAAGAACAAGATGGCAGTAGGCATCGCATGCTATTTGATCTCAAGGCCCAAACTCTAGCTGTCAACTCATTGTACTTGAGCAAAGAGCCCTTGCTAAAAGGCGCTGTAACATTTGTTGATATGACCAACCAACCACTAGCCTGATTTCAATGTGTTCATACGAGGATTCATTTGACATCTAGTGTCAGAGAGGGAAGAGGATCCTTGTATTCACTTACATAGAAGTCCACCTTGCAGGAGCCTGGCTGGTCCTTGGCCGCAGGGGCAAACCTCCACAACGTCTCTAGATGGCTGAACAGTGATCCGTCTGTGCACACGGCCTGAGGACACATGACACGACACTTTAGCCTTGACTGCAGAGCCAGACAAAGCCTCAAGAAGCCCTCGAGAGAAGGTGTACAATGTCAGCAGCAGGTCAAACAGGTGATTGGTCACCTTGGAATAGCTGATCACTTCCTAAATCATCATCTAGCAGATCTCATGCCTTATCATTGTCTGGCTACTTTTTCTTCACCACTGTTAACCTTTGCAACTCTTGTGAGGAAGTTAAAACACGGATACTTTATCTTAAGTTCTTATGAGTGTGACAAAGTTAGGGTTGGACACTCACCCTGACTTGGTGGTTGGGGACAACTGTGACCTCTGAAGTGTAGCGCTCCACAATGGGGGGGAACCCGATCTCTAGATGAGCCCGGACATCGCCGTTCGTGCCTTTCACGACACGAGACTTCTTACACCAGGGGACAAAGTGCCGGTACTGGTCCACACTGGCCACAACACTGTACATCTGTTCTGGAGTAAACCTGCATCAGAAACAGAAGACACAGACTGCACGTCAAGCTGATTGCTTCTCACCATGATCTTACAAAAGGGTGTTTTAGGGAAAACTGGGAGTGAGTGAGTGTACACGCTGGTTTGGTTGAGAGACCTACCCTAGTGTCCGACACTCAGAGTAGTCCATCTTGCGTGCAGTGATGGCGGCAGCTAGGTTGATGAAGCTGCGAGAAGGTGTGGTCATGGGACAGGCTGGGGACAGGGGCAAGGTGGCCCGCCGGGCAGCCAGGACCCCACAGGAGCTTAGGTGTCTGGGAGGATAAAGAGGAAGAGATTTTAGTTACTATTTGATTTCTGTTTGTCTTCACATGAATTTCTCTCAACAACGTTCAGACAAACTGCCCTACCAATTGAAAGACTGCATTATTCAAAATGAACCAACCCAGTTAGACATCAGTGCAGCCCACTGTAGGTTTACAATATCATAATGGATGATTCCTAACTAGGTTGTGCTGTATGAAAATGTTTTAACTGAAACTGGCATCTGTGGTTTAGCACGTTTTCTGCCCATGTGTAGCTAGCTGTTGCCCCAGGCGACTGACGTTCTTTTGAGTTGTGACATTCCACCGCACTTTTCAGCTCACCTCAAACTCTTCATTCTAATCTCAAATACGAATACGTGGAAATATATCTGATAGTCCATATCAAAATATATATATAATTATACATATTTATTTCTGGGTAAGCTAAAAACAAATATCTTATATAGAATATTCCCAACAACCAAATGTTAACCGTCTGTTTGACCAACTAACTAATAAAATGCCGGTGGATTCTACTGTATCGTAGCTAACTACAGTAACGCTTACCTGGTATTTGCTTTGTTTGTAAGTCCTCGAGCAAGTTTCGTAGAGTGCATCTCAGACATCTCAACAAGCGCCCGGAAAAGTAGTGTAGTTTTGTTTGCCATTTTATTTTATTTATTCTATTATAAAAGTTGAATGAGATGATCTTGTTCCCTCCGGTAACCGGCCGGCTTTCCCAGGTCGATTCCGATATCACCTAGCAGTGGTGCGAACTGATGTGTCACTCAAGCTGTTTCCTTATAAAAGACGGAGCCTTGAGGAATGACGTAGAGAAAATGGGAGGAACCTATGGACTGCTTAAATTAATTTGATCATTATGGTTCCGTACCCAACATAAGCAGCTGTGCTGATTATCTTTCTGTTCAGTGGTAAGGAAGGTATAATATGGTGTAGGCTACTAAAAGAACACTAATTTAACACTCAATATCAGAACTCTCTCACACACACACACGCACAGAAAGATGATATCTCACCACAGATGACTGTGACAAAAGCCAAAGCCCAGTCGATTGTAATTATGAATGAAGCAAAAGGTCAACATGTAGGCACACTGTGATGCACTGCCTGTACCCGTGACTCACCTGGACTTTGGTACCTGGCACTATCAAACCAACCCGGGAAGACGTTTCCTGCAAATAAGCAGGTTCACATGGCAGGGCTCTGTTTAATCATTAATGACATAAAATCTAACTTCCATGTCGCTTGGAAAAAAACAGCTAAATAACTCGATATATTCACTTAATTTGATGTATCCATTCATTATTGTCACAGGGATGATTGAGTGGCAAGAGAAGAGGTCATTAACTAAAACTGCATCACCATGATCTGTGGGCTGTCCTGCATTAAGTGGTTATGTAGTAAGGCTAGCACAGCCAGAACTGAAGGTATTAGAGCCCATTAAGGGGTCAGAAGTAGGGCAGCATCCCAATTAGGGAATGAACAGGATCCTTACTGTACATGTAACTGAGATCATCCTGTTCTTCAGCTTATCCTGGTGTGTGTCTTCTCTCTTTAGACTTGAGAACATCAGATCGTTTATATAACCTATGAGCACTCTCCAACGAGTTGTCCTAATCTATGGTGATGTGGTTATACTGGAGATACAGTTTAATCTATTCATCAAAATATTTTGTGATGCTAGACACTCCTCTGTACATTTCTTCACTTTACTTAAAATGTAGATGACCTTTGATGTATTTAATTTTTTTTCCAACGAAATGACCAACGACAAACCTTCCCTGTGTCATTCTATTATCAGTTTGCCAACCTGCATTAACACTTTACTTCTGGTTAATTTAAATAATTATTAACAGTGTAATTTCAGGGAGAAATTACACTGTGGCATGTCAACAACAAGTGGCATGTCTATTCCAATTTCCTTCAATTGACTCTACTATAAATCAAATTAGTGATTTTGATCTAAAAAAAGATCTTACATCAGGATAGAAGCCGCCTTGTGGACAAGCAGATATACAGCTGGCCCAATGATGTTTCTGAAAGAGACTTAACATCTGGTTTCCTCAGCATCGTTTTTCTCAGCATACATGATGGTAATTCCTTAAAAGAAAGTTTACTGAACTATAGATCATTCTTAAAAATAATCTTTATTTATATCTCATCTGTGTGGTGTGGTGGTCATGAAAGTGAATATATGTGTGGAATAAACCCTTGATAAACAGGTTTAGATAGTAGCGCTATCTTTGGACAATATTTCCACAGCCCTGCCATCTCCATGAGAACTTTCTCATAGTACTGAAACTCTGCCCTAAGTGGCAGTACAACTGAAAGTAAACTGAACTGCAATTCTGCAACTAACAACCTATCCCATTAAAATTAGGAAGAAATAAAGCTTTGCAAAAAAGTTTTATTTCGTTTTCATGAAGATAGAAAGTATTTCAAAGCGACACTCTAGCAGACTTACATTGTAGTAGGCATTGTACGTCATAAACGTTAACATAGGCCCTTTAACATACCTCAATTAAGATGATTACATATGAATTAAAGGCAGGATTGGTACATTAAGCAAAACTAGCGATTTTGGCTTTAGTTAAAAAGGATTTCGAACCAAGATATCCCACCCCCTCCCTTCGTCTCTCTAAAGTTGCTGTCCAGTTAAAAGCCCATCATGGTTCCTCTGTGCTGCCAGCTGAGAAGATGTGCTGGCTCATTTCTCTGATGTACTGGGACCCATCTGGGGCAGTGACCTTGAGGCTGGTCAGGGGTAGGAGGGCACTGTTGGTGTAGTATCTGAAGGCAGGGCTGTCTGACTGTATTGCATCCATGAAGATCTATGGACCGACAGAAAGTTCAGGTTTACACCACACTGCTCATTACACTGTCACACAGAGCTCCTAAATAACTTTGGTTTAATGTGTTGGCAAAGGACTCCAGGGGCAGAAGAACAGTGGAAGTGTTCCAGATGACATCACTCTCTCACGGAGCTGAGTGCATTAGCCAGGGATGAATACCAGATAACCAGATAGTTAATCTCCCACCAGTGTGTATGAGCATCAGATAACCCGCCATTCCTGGAAGGAGTACAGTGTACCGTAACAAGGGGATCATCTTACCTTTAACAACATTTATGGTAGGCAAGTGCCCCATTCTGGAGGTATGATGTCCCATCGAGTGTCATTTCAAAACAAAGAACTGGAACTCAACTTCATTAGAAACACTGTTGGTCCCAGACTGTACCTTGACTATGTCCTCAGTGTCCTGCGCTGCGTTCTGGAACACGGCCCCACAGTGCTGCAGGTAGGTGTCATAGAGGCTCCGCGTGTGGCTGTCCACCTGCTGAAGGGCAGAGTCGCCTGGCTCCGCCATCTGCAGGTTGCTCAGGAAGTCCGTGTTGACGGGGCCACACTCAATAAGGCTCACACTGCATGATGGGACACAAAGTCTTCACATTTCTTTGCCCTCTTCCTATCTACTCATTAAAACACCCGAAGAGACGATGCTACCAAACACAAATGTACAAAGAATGCAGAAGAAGACCTTTGAACTCACTGGATGTTGAAGTGCTGCAGCAGAATGGCCAGACTCTCACACATACCCTCTACAGCAAACTTGCTTGCGCAGTAAACCTCATTAAAGGGCAGTCCTTTGGCACCAAAAAGATAACTTTGACAATTAGGGTTAGTTTTTCTCATGTTATGCACCACGTTAAGCCACACACAGCACTGTCCTCTCTCACCCTGCAGGCCTCCGATGCTGCCTGTGACCAGGATGCGTCCCTGGCTCTGGGCCTTCATCCCTGGCAGGAAGGCCTGGATGGTGCTGATGGTGCCCAGCAGGTTCACCTCCAGGATCTGCCTCATGGTGTCCAGAGACTGCACCTCCACAGGCCCCATGAGACCCACTCCAGCGTTACAAACTGAGGGCACCACAAACAGACAGGCCGACACACAAACAAAAAACAAACACACACACACACACACACAGATTCGTTTAACCATTCTAGCAAGGACTGACAATTCAATTCCATGTTCCCCCTAACTCTAAACCCTACGTTGTACGAACCAAGCAAATGTCCCCACAAGGTCTTTTTTGTTTTTGTTTACTATCCTTAGTTAAACATGCCCCCTCTTTCCCCTCCCCTCTCCACACACACAGACACACAGACTGTGTTTCACCAAACACAGTATCATCACAGTGTTTCTGTGCTGGTAGACAGGACAGTACCCAGTATGTCGATCCTCTTCTCCCTGACCCGGTCCCTGGCAGACAGGATGGACTGTTTGTCTGTCACGTCCATCTGCAGCACATCCAGGGTGTCCTTGTGCAGACCCTTCACACACTCCAGCAGACGCTCCTTCTTGGACAGGTTCCTCATGGTGGCGTAGACTAAGCAACCGTATCTCATTGGTCAAGGACATGTTTGACACAACATAGACATGACACGTCTGTGTACTGTAGGTCTGCAGATAACACTGTCATTTGCATCGGGCTACATACAAATTACACCAGTTTAAGATAATGCAGTTAACGTTTGGATGTACAATAACGGGTAAAGGCCAAAATCAGTCAATCATCAGCATGTCATACTGTCTACATCTCATCGGGTTGAGATGTACCCACGCTTGTTTTGTCCAAACAAACGCATTGTACTTAAAGTGATAGGCAAGAGCCTATCATAACTTTACCTTTGTAGGTCTTGCTAGCATCGGAGGCCAGTCGCACAGCAAGGCTGAGGCCTATCCCTGAGGAACAGCCTGTGATCAGCACCACTGTCTGGGTCATGAGTCGACCGCACGGTCCTGGGTTCAGCTGGGTCTGGTACTGTCACGGAGAGAAGGGGGACCCAAAACCTGGAGACGGGCAGAGCAGCTCAGGAGAGGATGGAATGAGAAGATGAGCCTGGGAAGAGGTTCTGCTTTTGTGATTGTCTTGTTATCGTTTCCTCCACTATCACAAGGTCCCTTGGATGTAAACAGGATTCTTTCCCAGCCTATAGTGGAGCCTCGACTACTTCCTCCAGACCAGGTGCTCTGGTGTGACATGGCCATCACCCTATTCCTGCTCCCCCCTCTCTCCTCGCTATACTCCCCTTTACACCAGCACCATGGATGTTCTCAGAGCCTTTCTTTGATACGACGAAACAGATGTCTGGTCTCGGTGCACTGAGACATTGCAACTTCTCAAGCAGCCTGTCATTATTTGGCCGGAAGACAGAGGGCAGTATTCCCTAGTAGCAAAGAAATGTCTACATGTGGAATCTAGGAGTTCTGTCAAGTGGGCCCTCCACCAGTATCACACAGCCAAACCTCGGTCAAACGGTCAAAAGTACTGATTAAAAACCCACCGCTCCGTAAAAGCAATACTGCCCGCTGGAACAGAGACATTTGGAAACCACCATGAAGAACACATCTATGTTTTGGATTGAGGAAAGGAGAGCAAACGTCATGAAGCAACAGTCTATGGTTCACAGAAGTGCAACAGTCTGCATTTGGAAAGTCCACTGTGGAGATGGGAACATATCATGGCATTCAATGACTGCTCTCATCATGTCAGAAAGATGGGCCGGAGATCCAAACGAAAAGCAATGACACAAAGCTAAAGATGATCCCATAACGGATAAGACTCTTCCTCTGGCGAAGAACTTGGATGTATGTAAATGTTTGTGTTTACTGTGAAAGACAATTTTGAGAACTCATGTTGAAATCATGTTTGAAGTCATAACATATTCGAAATCTTCTGTTTACCCCAAATGGTCCGGCTGTTCGAAGCACAGTGCGTTCCTAGAACGTGTGTGTAGCTGCCGGTTCCTCCTATCACGTGAGACGTGCTAGCCCTGCATAGGTGACACATCACTACTCAGAAGCAGCAGGAAGATGAGCCACCGGGAAGATTAGTCGGTTTATTTAGCCTTCAACTCTACACCATGCCCTCTCTCCATCATTCCCAACTCTCTCTCTCTCTCTCTCTCTCTCTGTCTTTCTCTCTGTGTCTCTCTCTCTCTGTCTCTCTCTCTCTCTCTCTCTGTCTCTGTCTCTCTCTCTCTCTGTCTCTCTCTATCTCTTTTTCTGTATCTCTCTATCTCTGTTCATACCATATCCACTAGGTGGCAATAAAACACTAGTTCACTAATCTTTCGGCGATGTCTGAGATTTGGAGATAGTAGATGTCTCAGCGCTGTCCATCATAACACACTCAGTTCAACATTGCCGTGATAATTCACATCACCACGTAATTTAGCTTGCCCTCACAAGCCAGTTTGGCTTTCTCTCTCTCTCTCCCTCTCTCCCTCTCCTTATCTCTCTCTCTCTCTCTTTCTCTCTCCCTCTCCTTATCTCTCTCTCTCTCTCTTTCTCTCCCTCTCTCCTTCTCTTATGCAATGTAACAATGTGGAAATAGCCTGATTTTAAAAAGGCATTCTTTGTGTTGGTGGGAGCCAACCAAGAGGGAATTTCCTGTAATTTTGTTGTGTTCCTCCCCTTGAGATCCCATCAGCATGGCTGTTGGCTGCAGCTCCATGGGACAGATAAGAGCAGTCCTTCAGCAGCTCTATAATGGACCACAACTGTACTACCGCCAGGTTCAACAACTGTTGTGCAGAATGTCCACATAATTATCACAATCAGTAACTAACTAACTCTTAGACCACAGACTATTCGAATGAGGATGTATCTTTTTGCAGATAGTGGTCATGAGTATAAAATATTCGGATGTGTTGCATGATCAGGTGAATGTATGTATGTGTTGAGGTTTATCATGACTGAGTGCCTGTCTATGTACTGTGTGTACTGGTTGTGTAAACATGAGAGGATGTGTGCATGTAGTTAGCTGGTGTTCATCTGGTACACTCATCACATCTCCTGAGATGTATGTGTTTTCTCCTTCACACCAAACACCAGTGAACCAGGTCTACACAGGACCAGGTCTACACAGGCCCAGGTCTACACAGGACCAGGTTTACACAGGCCCAGGTCTACACAGGCCCAGGTCAACACAGGACCAGGTCAACACAGGCCCAGGTCAACACAGGCCCAGGTCTACACAGGCCCAGGTCTACACAGGACCAGGTCAACACAGGACCAGGTCAACACAGGACCAGGTCTACACAGGCCCAGGTCGACACAGGCCCAGGTTTACACAGGCCCAGGTCTACACAGGACCAGGTCTACACAGGACCAGGTCAACACAGGCCCAGGTCTATACAGGCCCAGGTCTACACAGGACCAGGTCTACACAGGCCCAGGTCTACACAGGCCCAGGTCAACACAGGACCAGGTCAACACAGGCCCAGGTCAACACAGGCCCAGGTCTACACAGGACCAGGTCTACACAGGACCAGGTCAACACAGGCCCAGGTCTACACAGGACCAGGTCTACACAGGCTCAGGTCCACACAGGACCAGGTCAACACAGGACCAGGTCTACACAGGCCCAGGTCAACACAGGCCCAGGTCTACACAGGACCAGGTCTACACAGGCTCAGGTCCACACAGGACCAGGTCCACACAGGACCAGGTCTGCACAGGCCCAGGTCAACACAGGCCCAGGTTTACACAGGCCCAGGTCTACACAGGACCAGGTCTACACAGGCTCAGGTCCACACAGGACCAGGTCCACACAGGACCAGGTCTGCACAGGCCCAGGTCAACACAGGCCCAGGTTTACACAGGCCCAGGTCTACACAGGACCAGGTCTACACAGGCCCAGGTCAACACAGGCCCAGGTTTACACAGGCCCAGGTCTACACAGGACCAGGTCTACACAGGCTCAGGTCCACACAGGACCAGGTCTACACAGGACCAGGTCAACACAGGACCAGGTCCACACAGGACCAGGTCTACACAGGACCAGGTCCACACAGGACCAGGTCCACACAGGACCAGGTCTGCACAGGCCCCAATATTGTAGCGTAGAGGTGGAGGAGAAAGATGGGGGGGAGGCATGACACATACCATAAAAAAACGGATCCTTTCAAAGCCAAATACGTGGAGAGAAAGAGAGGGCGAGAAAGAGGGAGAGAGAAAGAGATGAGGGATGGAGTCCTACTTGTGTGTGAGACCTGCAGCACCAGAAATGTTCCTGGATGCTTCAGAGACAACAGGCAGGCCTTGTGTCCTGTTGAAGCTTCTGAGGAGTCACGCTGTGTTCTGAGCACACCTTAAAAAGAGCAGGAGCAGTCGGATGCTGCCGGGACCAAATATGGAGCAGGTGTCTGTTACGTATGTGAGCTTCTAGGTAAGCTTTTGGGCAGTTTAGGTTTTGGTTAAGTCATAGGGGTTTGGTTAAGTCATAGGGGGATGTCATTGAAAAATGCACAACTTCCTTGAAAAACCAGAATAGTATGGTCAGAACATCTGACACTGTGGTCTCACTGCCAGTATCTGACTGCCTGAATGCACTGCATTCAAAATGAGTCACTGACTGGTTCTAGTCAGTAACCTTGCAGAAGCACAGCAGGATGTCCTATGTGAGAGTGATGAGCAGAAATGAAACGGCTGCAAGCGTGTGCTGGTTAATGTGGTGAAACTGAAATGGCACAATGTACCTGGTGCGGCCATGAGTTCGCACGCAGAGCTTTTTGTTGTCGCATTCTGTGAAGGAGCATGTGAGGACACTGCAAAGCTTCAGAAAAGACATTCACAGGCTCAAAGCTGGTCCAGATTCGAAGAAGATTACGTAGCAAGACCTTTCAAATACATGATGTGTGTAGTGCATGTGCAGTCTGGACATCTTAGATGACAAGATTTAAACTACTTCCAGCGGCACCAAAAGTAACCCCAAGCAAACCCTTTCAACAACACTGTTTGATAGAATTCGATAGATGGAAGACATAGTCTTCACACCCACTCAGATGGTGACTAAGTGACCATTTATGGTTCATGTCATTGTGAAAGGGTGAAAGGAGGTAGCTGTTTGTTTGTTTGTTTGTGTTTGCCCTTGAGGCCTGGGAAGGAGGAAGGAGATGGGGGCTTGTTTGGTGAGGGCTTCTCCTTTCAAATAAGGGCTCTGTTAACTCTGGTGGATCACATGCATGCATGTGATTCTATCTGGAACCCAATCTTTCCTAAACAATGGAGATGCTGGCAGTACCACACCACAAGTTCAAGATCAAATACAGGGTCAGGATGAATAGAGAGTATTTTTAGACCATCGCCAGTTACTACTTTTGGTTCGAGAGGACTTGTAACCATCAGAACCCTGCTTCCGTCACCTGTGTCATCGCACTATTAGAAGACCCATGAGAGTCTCAAAGTAACCATGTGCTTTAGTAATAGGCAAGCAAGTGAGATGACATGTGTATGACTTCAACATTCCTCTCAAGCTTCACAGCTGTGATCCGTAGATTCCTCTTTTTCTCCTCGTCCTGGTTTGGGTTGCCTGTGTTGGAGCCCTGCTCCTGTGTTCTGGTGTGGACCTGGTGAATCCGATCTCTCAGACGTAGCGTCTAGCTCTGTGGGGGCATGGGGGATTGAGTTGCTGCCCCAGTATCTGTGACCTTTTTCTGTCTCCCTCCTGGCTGATTAAATTCTGTGTCTGTCTGGGTTCCATCCGGATTTTCTTTCGGAATTTTACTTTATGTAGTCAGGCTTTGTGGCTGGTTCTGTCTTTTATGAAAGAGAACTTGTACTCCTTAAACAGTACAGCTATACAATTATCGCAACTACAAGACTGATCGCGAGTATTAAGTATATGAAGACATGTCTATCCATCTGATGCAGGGAGGTTTTTGGAGTCAATGGTAGAGGGATGTGAGGTAAAAATAGAAGGAATTTCCCTGTTCTGTAAAACCAATCAGCCATACAGGATGACTGGGACTGGGGTGAGAGACTGAAAGAATTCCCCCTTCTCGAGAATTGAATCTAGACTGGTAAAAACCTGAAACAAACGGTTCATAACTTTCCTTATCTGCTTATGAAACCACACGCAGATGAGAGGAGAAACAGTTCCGTTCTGGCAACACTGGGAGGAGATGACACAGAGAGAGATGGTTGAGAAATGCAGGTTGCATTTTTGCCAAACTGACACTGAAGGAGCAGCTTTCACTCCTGCCTGGTAAAGTCATCAAGACCGAAACAGAAGAAGGAGTGTGGAAAGAATGGTCTGTTTTTAACAGACTCTCACTGAAGCTCAATCAGCACATTTCTAGACTAGTTTTCAGTGTAGAATTCAAGTCATCTCATTGCTGTGTGATTTCAAACACAACGAAAAATGTGTACAGCAGCAAGCCTATAGGGTTCAAACATATTCAACAGTCAGTTTGAAAAACTTGGCGGGAGACCCCAGAGAGGAAGACTGGTGGTGAAACATCCACCTCGGGGTAAAGTCATAGGTCGCCCAGCCTCTGTCAATGCTGATATTTCATGAATGTAGATTTTCCCAGAGAGCCATGGTGCAGGCAGGCAGGATGATGTATGGATGCTGCCTGGGACTCAGGGTCCAGTCTCTGCAGGAGGACAGAATCTGCGTCAGCCAGAACTCACTGGACTCGGCAGTTTGACATTCCTCAGGTCCAGTTTGTGTACAAAAGTCCCAGCATTCCAGGAAATGCTGGAGTTTGTGTCGTGGGAAATGTCCCTTCCTTACCCTTGAATAGATGACCGCTTGGCCACGCATTCTTTACCCTGAAATACTGGGGACATCCTGTTTCTTCTCTGTCTTTCAGTGCTGAACTACTGTAGAGCCTTGGGAGGACTGGGGGGGACCAAGGTCTTGGTCTGGCAGGGCTTGTGGAGATGTGTGACCCGTCTTTGCAGCTGCAACATTGTGGGCTTTTCTCATGAGTCAATTTGAACGGCATAATAAATAAAATTTTCTATGAAAATTGCGTTTTATGTAAAGGATTCTGACATACAGAATATAAATCATCATCCCCTGCATCAAATTCAATTATTGCAAGGTGAAATAATATGTCCACCGCAATATTTGGCAGCTTCAAGCTCGCATGCATGCTCTTATATGATCACCATGGAATTATTTATGTCATCTGTGATATCAGTTATGGAAAAGAGCTTCCATAAAGGCAGATAATCCTTGCTTCACATGCAAAGCTAAATGAAAATATTTGCCAACATATTTGGCATCAGGGTAAATTCCACTTCTCCCTCCTTGTCTCAGGTGCCTTGCCTGAGGTGTGGGCAGAGAGGCGAGGCAGAGCAAAGATGCAAGGCAGGGGCTTGCCCACCTGGGAAGTGGTTGGATGATGTGACAGGGCGAGGGAATGCATGGCAGGTGATTCAACACCACTGGTATGTGGCTCGTCTGACAATTCTCCCCCAGTCGAAGCGGAGACATTTCCACTTGACTGCACTCACAGACATTCTCACGCTCCGTGACTTAAGGTGCAGCTCCCCTCCCCCCCTTCTTCTGTATCGTTCAGTTCCCCTTTCCCCTTAAACACTCTCCGACCATTCTCTGTGGTCGTGTCTATGATCGTACACATCTACTCGTCCCTGCCTCAAATGGGTTATTCATCCCGCCTTCTCTTATCTGCTCATGCCTCCATCCACAGCATCGGTGTCAAAGTACAGCTGGTGGTTGAGAGCTTGTGCTCTGTCATATGACTGAGGGGCTGTTCTGAGGGCGGGTGAGTTCTCTCCCTCATCTCCCCCCCCCCCGTCCCTCTCTGTCTTTGTACAGCTGTCTCTAAAGGACAGCGTGGGTGAAGCGGTGGGGATGGTGGTGGTGTTGGAGTGGGTGACTCAAACAGTGTGAAGGTGTATGGAGAGTTTTGAGAGCTATAAATTATCCTTTTATATTGGTGCAAACACACCCACCCTGTTCGTTTAGCACGTTTTTGTAGGGACACGTGTCTCTGCCTTGGAATGACTTTTTGCTGTGTTTCTCAGTGAGTGAAAACACCATGGTCACAGACATTGACATCTACACAGCACACAAAGAACTGAAAACAACAGCTCACCAGTTCACAATGCTTTTATTGAACAAAGGGTTGACATTTTTAAATGGGTTTGCCACGATTGGCATTACGTGGCATGTTCAGGTGTTTTTCTAGAAGCCCCGCCTACAGCTATTAGCTTGTTGTGGGAAAGTGACATACACTAATTGTGGGTGGTTAAGTGTTGTTACCTGAGCAACCTAACATGTACTGTACATAAACAGGTTTCGTCAGTTGAGTCATTTTGTTCTGTAGTATCTGTCAACTAATTCCCCAGATACCATCGTGACTTTGAACTCACAGTTCACAGTCTTGACAATTTTACACCCCAGGTATGGACAATGGACGTCATCTGAAAGCGTGTTCTTTCGCTTTCTCTAACTGGTTCTTAAAGAGGATTCCACATCCAGAAAAGGCATTGTCACCTTGTCCCTGTACTGCTGTGTTCCCACCTCTAACAGCTAATCCATGTTATTACATAAACTGTTCCATGAGCTGAATGGTGCAGAATGTCGCTTGTCTTCGTTCTTAAGATGCCAATTGAGGTTGGTCATTGTTTTGACTTTAACTGGTGTCTGAATGTTCCCTCAATGGTGAGAGCTGAAGGTGCTGTGTCTGCAGGCCAGCATTTTAGCCTAAATAGGAAGGGAGGAGCTACTTCTGCATTAGACTCCCAGATCTCAGATGACCAAAACACGGGGTTGCAGGTGGACCAATGCATCTTCTCTTCTGGTAGTGGCACAGTAGACTGCTTAATGTCTAAATTAATTCATCTTCTTAAACTGTGCAGCATGAGGTCATGTGAAAGACAGACCCATGGTTGTGACTTGTATTCAGGGCTCTAGGGCTGTTTTTGTTTCCACTGGTGAGGCACCACCTACACAGGCTCTCTCTCTGTGTGGGACGCCATTGAAGTCTGCATATTATTCTGGTGTGTCATTCTGGTATGTCATAGCTTAAATCACATAATATTCACTTTAAAATGGAAAAAGGGAATTGAGAGAGAGAGAGAGAGAAGGGGGGGAGAAACATTAGAAAGGTTTTCCTCTCTTAGTTGTCCATAGACATTAATCTCCAATGTCCATGAGTCGAAAGTACATTTACGTCCCATAAAGCATAGATTCAAATCAACACTTCTAAAAAGGACAAAGCAGGATTAGAGTAGCATACCTCTCAAAGTCTTCCCAAGACATATTGTTGGCTCCTTCACAAGCATGCTGAGAGCAAATAACTGCCACTGAGTTATGACTTGGTGGCCTCTTTCCAACCATCCCAGGAATTAAGTGCATTCATTTGTTCTGCACCATGTCCCCCTCCATCCCGCTGTGTGAGGATGCACATTCAGGGACATTCCAAAAGCACATCTGGGTCTTATCGTGCCTCAGCATCACTTCCTCCACACAAAATGGGGGGGGGGGGGGGGGGGGGGGGAGGGGGGGGGGAGGGAAGTCAACTTTTGCATGGTCTAAGTGTTTTCAAAAGGTTGTACGTGCGTACTGCACATCCTAACCTATTTTCCGACAAACATGTTAATCGGTGGAACTGTTTGTTGTGCGTTGTGACTATGGGCTTTGTTGTGTTGCAGGTGTAGGGATGGAGGCAATTGCAGACAGATAATAGTTATGTGAGGTTGTGGATCACATATTCATAAATGGACGGGGAAACTTGTTGTGGGAAGGCTCTATCTTGTGTGGATCTGAGATAACGTGGCAAAGGTCAATGTCTGTCTCTGGTGAACGTGTTCTGTTGCATATCTTCCACCACTTGGGAAAGTTTCTGGCAAGAGCGCTTTTTCAATTACACTCGACGATAATCTGTAAGCTTTTGTCAGTGATTTGTCATACTTGAACACTCTGATAACATAAGAATCGTTGTGAGTATACTTGAAGCTGTCATGGTTGTGTAAGATGAGTGAGATGATTATGTATGATGATTATGTATCAGAGGCAGGTTATAGTGATGGCATGTCCTCCTCTGATGAACTCATCCCAACCCTAGTCCCATTCCTAGACCCTGAGCAGAGCTGGGGTGAACTTTCCTTAGAGAAATCTTAGGAATGCCACCTTCACCCCGATACTGGACCAGGCTGAGTGATGGATCGAAGTTTAATAAGTTCACATCTGCTCATTAGGATGTCAGCTTCACCCTGTCAACACATTTCGGCCCTCACCCTCTCAACTGACATCCTTATCTCAGGAACCTTCGTTCATGTTTGTGTGCATAATTACAAGAAATGAGCCAATGTTGTAATATTAATGTGAAATGTTGGATTTTCACAAATGTCACCAGTCTCTGACTAATGCCTCTTAAATAGCTGAACCCGTTTCCTGTCTTCTTGTGAAAGGTTCTCATCAACACTCCCAACCCCAGGCTTAAAAGAACATTGTGTTAAAGCAGCCCAGAGACACTTGTCTGGACTTGATTTCTCCGGAATGGTCTTGGATATTCACATTTAACCCAGGGTGGCCTATTAAGATCACACAACTGCTCTGTCCCTGGTCCTTTGATCAGCGGCTTGTATGGCACTCCACACAGGGCAGATGGTCCTATCCTCCGATCAAGAGAGGGGGCAGCATCAAAGGGATGATCGTCTTGGTTTGACTCGACTCATCCCTGTGATCTGTGCTTTGATTGGTCCTCTCTTTGGGGTGACAGGCAGGCTTTGATTTGAAGACTTCAAAGATCGAAGCATTGTTTTCCACCGCAGAGTAGGAGATGGAGATTGGGCTCATGCATACTGCACAGATTGGAACAGCATGTGTTTTGTGACCCTCGCGTTCCTCGACGTGAGAATCTGGGTTGCTGTGTCTGGGTCCAGGCCTGGCCGTCCAGCCTGAGGTCTGCATCAGCTCCAGCGGGGCTGGGGCAGCAGATTCCTGGGGCTGGGCTTTGCGTCAGTCGGGGGGGGGGGGATTCCTCCAGGCCTTCCGTCTGTGTGCCGCATTCCTCCCCGTCCCCACGCGTTGCAAATTGTCAGACTGCCGCATCCAGAGACCCGGGCGGACCCTCTTCCACAGCTGAGAGGAGGGGGGTGTGAGAAAAACGCACGCTGAGGTCAGAGTTATGGGCTGGAGGCGAGGGGTTGGCACACAACCAAATAACGGCAGCCCACAGAGAGAGTGCTGCCTCTTCATCAGCTGTCCCCCATCCCTCCCGTCCCCTCCGAGCCCCAGACACCCCTCCTCTGACGGAGGAAACGGGACAATGGTGTGATTCAACGTCTCCAAGCACCAGAGCCCATTGACGTGATGCTGGGCTGTGTGGGATGAGAGAGGACATCTGATGAGTAGGGAGTCAGGTGGCTGAGCGCTTAGGGATTTGGGCTGGTAATCAGAAGGTTACCGGTTCGATTCCCGGCTGTGCCAATGACGTTGTGTCCTTGGGCAAGGCGCTTCACCCTACTTGCCTCGGGGGAATGTCCCTGTACTAACTGCAAGTCGCTCTGGATAAGAGCGTCTGATAAATGGCTAAATGTATAAGAATCTGAACGTCAAAACACACAGCGTCAGGACGTGGATTTTATTTGGGGGTGGAAATGCATCAGGAGACCATCCACCAGCCCAACCCCGCCCTCCACAAAACGTTACACTCATCACAGTCACCCTGATCCCAGGTATTGATTATGGAGAGTCGGATTGTGGCAACGACAGCAGATGGCTTTTGACCTCTCACCCCTTTTGTTGGAGTTTTGGGACGGAGGTGTGTCTCTCCTCCCTCCGGCAAAGAGAGGCTTGTCTGGGGTGGGACCCTCATCAAAGAGATGGCACTCCCTCTGACTGTGCTGGAACAGAGAGGAGGGGTAGAGAGTAGGGGACAGAGGGAGGGACACATGCACAGAAAGAGGGGGGCAGGGAGAGAGAGAGAGACAGGAACATAGAGAGGGGGGATGGAGAGAGAGAGAGACAGGGATATAGAGAGGGGGGATGGAGAGAGAGAGAGAGAGAGAGAGAAACAGGGATATCGAGAGGGGGGATGGAGAGAGAGACAGGGATATACAGAGGGGGGATGGAGAGAGAGAGAGAGACAGACAGGGATACAGAGAGGGGGATGGAGAGAGAGAGAGAGACAGACAGGGATAAAGAGAGGGGGATGGAGAGAGAGAGAGAGAGATAGAGAGAGAGAGAGAGAGACAGGGATATACAGAGGGGGGATGGAGAGAGACAGACAGGGATAAAGAAAGGGGGATGGAGAGAGAGAGAGAGAGAGAGAAAGAGAGACAGGGATATATAGAGGGGGATGGAGAGAGAGACAGGAACATAGAGAGAGGGGAGCAGTGAGCGTTGACTCATTGCCAGGGTGGTTAAAGGCCTCACAGTCCTGGGATTGTCCCACAGAGAAAGGCTCTAGCAAGGGGGAGAAACCAGACCAATAAAAAATCTGACACACTGTGAGTTCATACACTATTATGGGGGGGACCATATTTCACTTCAGCTTCATCTTTCACCATCAACGTTAACTTTATACCTCTGTTTAAACCTCAGAAGTACTGTAAAATGCAGCAAGCTTCTGTGAAAGGCAGCTTGTGTAAATTCTTCTTGTGAAAAAGAAGGTCATCTGAAAGTTGGCGTTGGTGTGTTGTGGAAAGTCTGGTTGATGGTGGTGGTGGTAGTGGGGGGGGGGGGAGCTGCAGGGGGGGATGAGAAGTGGGATTAGTCTGGTCTGTTTACGGCGGAAGACAGCCTTAAGGAAGGCAGCTTTCTCACAGAGAGACACACGAATGACTGACTGCTAACGTGCTACAACTCAGAGCTACGGAGGAAACACTGACACCCTCTCTGGCCGTGCTGTCGCCATGGGGGGTCCTTCTGCAGGCAAGGGGACCAAAACACAACAGAGCGAGAGTGTGGGATTTGGGGAGTGAATGGAGCGTCTCACCCTCGTTGGGGGGTTCCTGGAGCTCCCTCTGGGCAGAGGATTTACGGGCGGGGGGGTTGTGTGTTTGGCTGTGGACAAAAACACAGGAAGCAGAAGCAAGCCACTGGGCCCGTGCCAGTGTAGAACACTGTGTAGAACAAGCCTTAATGACTTCCCCACACGAGGAGTCTTGCAAACTCATGCTGTATCACTGAAGAGGAGCGCGGAGAGAGTCGAATTGAATTGAGTCGTGCCCCTCTCTCTCCTCCCCCTCCGCGCTCCCTCTCTGGTCGTTGTGATGGAGTGCTAGTGTTGCCTCCCCTAAGAGGCTTGGAGCACCCAGTAGCTCCATCCAACACCCCCCTTCCCCCCTCCCCTCTCACCCTCAGGAACCCCAAGCTGAGGAGCCAAGAGGGGCTGGACACGGTCCAAAGACCCCTTTTCATCCAGCCACCCTGAGGCACCTCCAGGAAATCCAGGAAATTCCGATCGGAACTGCGGTCCAGTCCACTGTTCCACTGGGGGGGTTCGGGTTGGGAAACATTGTGGTCATGTCGAGTCTGTCGAACTCTGAGGCTTGTTCCTGCAGTGGGGGGGTGGGAAGGGGGAGGTGCTCTGGTTGTCACCCTGAGTCTGTTGTAGTGAGTCTGTTGTTGTTTTTGAGTCTGAGACAGCCCACTATCAGGAACATTTGTAACAGAATGTACAGAAAAATCCAACCATTTTTGTTAGATTTTTTTTGCTGGATTCTTTTTTTCCTAACCCTAACCCTGGCTACACAAAAGCTGACCACAACCACAAGCATCAAAATATATATATATATATATATATCAGTGGCACATCTTTATCCTGTTAGAGGGTAACCAAAAAAGGCAATCATCATGGGAACGTTTTTAGTTGAGTTTCAGATGAGTGTCAAGGGTTTGTTGCGTTACAAGTGTCAATAGGAAACAATAAAGTAAGCTCTAATTTGTACAGGACATTCTTCCTCTGACCCCACTCATGTCAAGCCTCTCCCTGTCATCACACCAGTTGAGAGCACTCAACTGGACGAGGTGCGTCAGTGAAGCTTGGATGCTTCCATGAGATGTTATAAACACTGAACACTGCAGACAGATACATCTGAAGCACAGGGTATTTCCACATCGAGCAGTAGAGACAGAACTTGGAGGCACGGAGAATTGAGCCACCTGTCCCCACAGAGAGGAAGAAAAGGATGCTTCTTGGGACAGTTGTAGAGAAAAAGAGAAAGATTATCCAGCTCCACTGACCTGTGACCCTCACCCTCCACCCCACCCCCCCCTCAAAAGTCACAAAGAGCCACATGGTGAAAGACTCGCCCCTCCCTCCTGCACCCAGAGAGGCTAATTGCATGGAAACCTAAGCACAGGCGCAGACAAGTGCAGACACACTCTGACACACTCCGACATGAGAGCCCATGTTGGGAAAGCAAATGAGACGTACTGTACGATATTTCAGCAATGAGACATTCATCAAGTCGGTGTTTTGCGATTGACTCACTGGACCTGTGGTGCTGTACGTTGGTCTACGCCTCACAAAGTTTTACTATTGTTCATTTCATGAGTCTATTAGTCTATTTTTTTTCTACTTTGACTTCATTTGAAGTTGAGAGATTCTCCCCTACCCAGACCACAAACCTCTCCCAGCTGGCTTCTGTGGTAGGATGGATACAGCGCCCATGGCAGCCACTGAAAGATCTCCTTTGCTGATGATAAAAGCAAACCTTTCTCTCCCAAACTCATTTATAATCTGGGGAAGAAAAGGCTTCTTAAAATCCTCATTTGATTTAGAAAGCAATCTGACTGTTGTAGGAGCGTTCCTTGGTGGTGATCCTACAATCTAGTTGTGTGTGTCTTGTGTACTGCCCATTGCCTGAACAGTTGTTTCATGTTAAGTACTGTTTACCTGTGTCCCGGGGTAGATGTTAAGATCATCCAGAGCTGATAATGACAGCTGTTTTCTTACGAATGCCCTTCCATTGTGGACGCAGAGTCTTGGAGAGGATTTGGGTGTTGCTGGTTTAAGGGTGGACTGGGTGAGGCCAGGCTGGGAGGCGTGGCAGGGGAGGGGGGGAGTGACACAGTCACTGGGGTTGGATGGTGGGTGGAGTACACTAATTGAACATTCAGTTGGTCTCCAGGACTACGTAAACAAAGTGGGAGGAGGAGAGGAGGAGTCTGGTGCATATGTATCATTAGGGGAGAGGTCCGACCTCTGACCTCTACTGTGACTCAACACACACACATGGAAGCGGGGCCTGTCCACCTGCTGTCAGTACCGATGCACGCACGAATCACCTTTCAGGAAGGGTGTCACTAAAGTCAGTGACCTCTATCATCTCTTTGTTGACCATTCCCGTTTCTGTTTCCGCATCAGGGGACATGGCGGTTTCACCCCTGTTGTGTCAATGCTTCTCCATGGCATGGACAACAGCGTTGTCTCCCTGCAATCTTTCAGTTGGGTCAGTGTTTGCCACGTGTCGCAGCACGAGCCAGCTGTGCATTCCTGACAGCTGTGGCGAAGAGGAGCTTCTCTCTGAGGTGTTGTGCCCCTCTTAAACACCCCATGGTGGGGGGACACCGCAGTAAACATCCGGTAAAGGACGACTCATTCTTGACACTGCGTTGTTGTTTAGACGGAGGTCTGGGGAAACAAGTGCGGGTGTGCGTGCCGTTTGAGTTAAAGGGGGGGATATGAGTGGCGTTGGCTTTCTGTCTACAGCTGCTCTCTCTCATTCTCTCCCTCCCTCTCCCTCTCCCTCCCTCCTTCTCCCTCGCTCCATCGCTCCCTCACTCCCTTTCTCTCTCCTGACCTTGGTATTTCCGGCTGCCAGACCAGTCACTACCCCCTCCCCCTCCCCCTGCCCCCCGCCCCCCACATCCCCCCCCCCCCCCCCCCCACACACACACACACACGCACACCTCCTCACCCCCTGGCTAAATCTTAACTGCTCAGTAGCCAATACAAATACACATTGCCATTTGTGTACCGTGAGTCAGGCATCTCAGCTGGCCTCCGTCTCCTTGTAAATGTGTGTTACCTTCCTCTCCTCGGGTTCTCTCTCAATTCTGTTCTCATTTTATTTTCCCGTCTACGCTTTGTTGAGCCATTTCAGTAAGGCTGTTTTCACACATATTTCATGAATATCGCGAGAGGCCTCACAGTTTGTTACTGTGACAGTAAACCTTTCTCTTATGTGATGTACAGAGATGTTCTGTTGACGAGAAAACAGTTTGTTCCAAGACTTGGCCGTTCCTTCCGGGAGCTCATCTGTCTTTGCTTGTACGCGATGACTTTGTTTTTCCATGCCATTCGACGTCCAGACATACAGACAATGGCAATGGCTTGTTTTGTTTCCAACCAAACCTGACACAGGCATGCTTCTGATGGATGACCAATAGTGCAACATTGCTGTTGCCCAATAACACCCTTTTGTCTGGGCAACTTTTCATACCGTTTGAACACGAGAGGCCTTGCTAGAGTCCTCTTTAGAGTAAATCTAATGTAATCTCTGTAAGGAATGTGCAGAGGATCTTTCAGGTTTGATAGGTCCCCTGTTGCCTGTTTTGGATCAAGGAAGACAATACAGTGGTTGTCATGGGGGATGGAGATACTGGCAACCCACAGGAACAGCTGAGAAAGCTGTCTGTCTGTCTGTCTGTCTGACTAGCTGGCTGGCTGATTGGGTTGCCAGTGTCACATAAGGAGACAACTCAGACTGATGCAGAGAAGTGTTTAACTGTCTTTCAGAAAGCCTGGTGAAGTTGATATACCTGGTAGCACACTGCCCTTTGTGTCCATTTCTTTTGTCCAGACTGTTGTGGCTGTGATCTTTACCAATGAAAACAGGGTGGATCAAATGTCTTCCTCATAGTTCAAAATAAGTTCCTCTACAGATTGGCAAGAAATATATATATATATGTATGTGAGCCTTGTGTGTGGGTGCATAGTGTATGTATGTAAATGTATTGTATGTAAATGTATTGTATATATACATACTGACTATCTGTATTGAGATTGTGCAGTCAGAGCATCTTGGCACCAGGCAGGCCTGTGTCTGGGACATGCAGCAGCTCTCTTGTTCTGACTTCTTCCTGTCAGGGAGGTCAGACAGAACGAGGGAACGGGGCAGGATGTGGCTGTGCTTCACCTGAAAACACCTTTCATCTTCTCTCTTGCTCAATCTTTTTCTCGGTCTCTTCTCCCTTCTCTTCCTGTGCTGCAGTCTGCTTTGCATCAACCCACACAGCTTGAACTTGTGAAGAAAACCTCTTCCTGCCTCCTTTATAAAAAAAGAAGTGTGAGTAGATCTTAAGTTTAGAGATTTAATTTCAGCTCTGTTGGCTGCTATTATTTATTTACTCTACTGTCCTTCCACAACGCTACTGTCTTGTTCATGAATATATCTGAGCTTTGTAGCGCCACAACACATTTAGTCATTTAGCAGACGCTCTTATCCAGAGCGACTTGAAGTAAGTACAGGGACGTGTGAGAGGAAGGCAGTGTGAGGCAGTGTGAGAGGGAGGCAGTGTGAGGCAGTGTGAGAGGGAGGCAGTGTGAAAGGGAGGCAGTGTGAGAGGGAGGCAGTGTGAGAGAGAGACAGTGTGAAAGAGAGGCAGTGTGAGAGAGAGGCAGAGTGAGAGAGAGGTAGTGTGAAAGGGAGGCAGTGTGAGAGAGGCAGTGTGAGAGAGAGGCAGTGTGAGAGAGAGGCAGTGTGAAAGAGAGGCAGTGTGAGAGGGAGGCAGCAGAACTCCTGCTGCTCTGTGTGCTTCTTCATAGTCTTTCACTCCGGCGTCTGTCTTCAGGGAGAGTTCTCAGATTTAAAGGTTGTCGGGCTGTAGGATTCAATTCCCATATTAGACTCTGACCAAGCAGTTCAAGTTTGATTTAAATGTGCGTCTCCCCTTCGGTATAACAAGTAAAGGCACAGAGAAATGACTAACATTACTCACTTTTATGGATGAAGAGTCCAGGCTGGCAAATGTTGGCTGTGAGTTTTGGCTGGGTTTCAAGTGGAGAGCAATGCTAGCAATTAGAGGTATATATACGCCTGGGGGAGAGACTTGACAAATGAGGTCCTATTTGGGCTGGGTGGAAGAAAATAAATATGTTCACCCCAGTTAAACACAGGGGGTGTGGGGTTCAGAGTGATATTGGTGAAACAGTAGCCCACTTTGATAGCAGAACGGGTGCCCCATTTAGGTCACCCTGGAAAAGTTTACTACATTTGAAAACCTTGGAAAAGCCATTTGGCATTCAATTCATAAAACAGTCGAAAGATCTTACTTTACTTAATAGCAAAACATGGAGAGCTCCCTCGGGCTAGGGCTGGTTTGGGCCCCAAAAGGACTGGCTGTGTATATTTACATGTAGCCTGTGTGTTTGAGAAGGGTAAAATGAATGTTTTTAATGGGTTCCAAATGTAGGACCAACTTCATTTTCCAATCCTTTTGTCAGTTGAGCTTTTCATCTTTCCTCAATACAGACATCAAACAGTAGATCGAGGTCATTGGCCTGGTTATCACAGTGACTGGTGGTGTTTTCAATATTTATTAGTTATAAATACTATAATTTGTTTTATCACACAGGTGATCAAGCAAAGTAATCCTATCCTTGATTAATTGTATACCATTCAACCACACCTCAAGATCACCAATCCTAGATCCTTGATGAGATGATTTTAAATGATCTAGTCAATGCTCGTGATTAGTGTTTATCTTTGACAGAACACTTACATTTAGTCATTTAGCAGACGCTCTTATCCAGAGCGTCTTCCAACAGCATCACACAATACAACCCCATCCCTTCTAGGCCTAATCACTCTTTGCTTCCCAGATGACCCAGGTGGGAGTGAGATCACGTGCTCATTCAGCATGAGAATGTGTTTGTTGCCCACTGTGGTGTGCTGCCAGTTGGATTAGAGGGTCTGTCTTGTTACCGACCGTCACCTCTGTGTGACACATTCAGCTCTGTGCAGGGGAATGACGCCCAGGGCCATTGTGCAGTTTGCCAGCAATCAGCTCAGAGCGCTCGTTTAGGGTGACTGAGGGGATATTTGTCCCCCTTTTGTTTGCCACAATGGTTGTACCACAAACACCACCAATGACCGAGAAGCTTGGGAGGGTCGTGGGCGGTGGGGGTCAGCATCTAAATCAACCAGAAGCGTTGGCCTGTGTGGTTTTATGAGGTGTGAGTCCTCTCTGCTCGCTGTGGGACCTTCTAACACTGAGGTCAGAGCAAACGCTTGCAGGATGATGACATGGCTGTGTGACCCGGCCGGTGCATCATGACATCACTACGACAGTGACACACAGCACTGGAGACATCCCGGGCCCTCATCAAGACCTACCATGACAGAATCTACCAAGGCCCACTGTCAACTGGGGAGTCAGGTGGCTGAGCGGTTAGGGAATTGGGCTAGTAATCCGAAGGTTGCAGGTTCGATTCCCGGCTGTGCGAAATTACGTTGTGTCCTTGGGCAAGGCACTTCACCCTACTTGCCTCGGGGGGAATGTCCCTGAACTTACTGTAAGTCGCTCTGGATAAGAGTGTCTGCTAAATGACTAAATGTAATGCAACTGGACCCATAGCATTTAGCTATGTTTTTGTTTGTGAGCCACCAAAGGTTAAGATATGTCCAATATTAAGACAGTATTACCATGTTTTAGTCAAACCTTGGCAGCAAGTCATTAGTGCAATGTACACTGTATCTCAGACATGACCTCTAGACAAGCCAAACCAAACAAACACAGGCAGACAACTCTAATGGAAGATGGATGGAACTGAGATTACCCAGAAGCCTGTCTGAGATGAACCTGTTCATTACCCAGATCCCAAACTCCATAAACAATGGTTTCTATCTAAGTGTCAACACAACAGGCAGACAACTGGCAATCATCCTGTAGAGGGATTGAACTTTTAGCAGTTTCACAACTGTAATGTATACCCCTCATTAAGAGGCAAATTTAAACTAACACTCTTTATGCTTTCTAAATATGGCTGCCTAAATGTTTACTTGTTTCAACCACTTCATCATGAAATTCCAGTTAAGTCAGCAGTATAGGAGTAAAAAAAAAAAATGTCAAAAAAGAATTTGTGTACACATACACAAGGAGGCACGGAGCCCTCATCACGCTGCCAGATCCAGACATGAGCAGAATGTGAGTCAGGAACGTCTTTGAAATCGGAGTCTACTCATCCTCATAACACAGGGTTGGCGTGCACACGGATGGCACGCCCTCCCCATAAGGACAGGCAGGCCTCCAGCCTGCTCGCTGGTGCGCTGCCCAGAGCCCATGACACGCCACGTCACTCAGCGCTCCCCCTCCAAAAAGAACACGGCAGAGCAAAACAACACGTGGGACTGTGTTGAGAGAACATGGAGGGAAGTTATCGTAGCAGGTCAGTTCTTAATAACGCCAGCTAGCTTAGACCCCTCACTGCACCTCAGGAATAACACCAGACCCCCCCCCCCCCCTGTCCAAGCATGTCACAGGGTCTCTGAAGAAAAACACTCAGAAAACAACAAGGCCCATGTATGAACCCCTGGCCCACAAAGAAGAGAGGACATTCTTTGATACAGTAAACAGTACTCTTTCACAAACTCATTGACTTAAGGGAGTCTTAATGGCTTAGCAGTGTACATTCCCCATGGTCATTCTGTCTACCCCCTACTCTTCACACGCACATACATAAACACACTCACTCACACACTTGCCCCTGTCTTGCTCTGCGAAAGTGAAAATGTTGGTGGAGTTTGATGTGAGACTATTGAAGAAGAACGGACTTGACGTGCTCCTACCCTGGAAGGACTGCTTCAGACTGCTCTCTCATGAGTGTCATTTGATGTCACACTTGTTCTGGTCCGTAACAGCGACACACTGTTCCAATAGGCGACACACCACGGTCTTCTCTCACAAAGAGCAGAAAAAATCGTGCAGAATGTTATGCTCCTCGTCCTACGACGAGGGCATTCTAACGAGTTAACATTCCTCAGGGTAAATTCGATTTTTTCTGCAAGATATCTAAATCTATTACAATTCCAACAGAACTTCGTTACATGGGTGTCTCGGACGAGGATCCAAAGTGTACACCCAACGTGAATACTGGAAACAGAGAGTTGTGTTTTAGACCAACAGAGGACTGGGTCTGTGGGTTCCAGTCCTGGTGGAGGTGTTCACAGCCACCAGGTCACGGTTGAAGTTCTCATATTTATGTGAGCTGAACTGCAGGCTGGCAGGCTAATTCTCTGGTATGTGTTTTCATTAGGTCCCAGGGGCTGAGTTGAGCCTCCTCGCTAATGTGGCCTGTGTGACCTCCGACCTCTCTCTTTACTAGACCTGGCAGAGATGGGGGTCAAGGCTCTGGAACGCGCCCAGACCGAAGGTAACAATTTGAAAAGGCATAACAAGGTTATGTAACCTAGTCGCCGGACCCCTAATGTCTTTGCCAGGCCTACGGAATGTCTACTCCCAACAGGATTCTTTTTCGACAGTTTATGTTGTGTAAACATAAATTAGCAATACTGTTAGACAAATCTCGTTTGTCCATATGATGCATGCCAGGCTTGGGCACCGCAGGCAAAGTACGAAGTCCTGTTACTGTTCACAGATTGCCTTATGACCACCAGAAATAGATGGCTGCTTTTTCTGTCAGGGTATTTGTTATTTCATTTGTCTACATTCTTTATCCATTCTTGTTCCTTCCTGCTGAACGGTTTTAGTACCCCACCTCACCCAGACAATACACACAGAGAACCACGGTTGGCTCACCACGTCCAAAAACAAAACCTCACCCTTGCTCAAAAGATGAATGCTTCCTACAATTATAATCAGACTGATTGATAGCGGCAGTGCTTCGTTTACTGCATTGTGTTACATCCGGGTGTCGACTGGCGCAGGAAGGTATGTCATCAAGGTGTCTCACATTGCCCACATGACGTTTCCACTCTCTACTGCGTGTGAACTGAGGTCAGGACCCATGTGTCCGGCCCCCAGCCCCCAGACCCTGGCTGTCAGACATGCCTCTCAGCTGTGCAAGGGAGCTGCTGACAAAAAGAACGAGCAGTTCTGCCTCCCTGGGACCATCCAGGGCCTTGCCCCCCCCCCCCCCCCCCGCCTCCACCAGACACAGCCACGATTTCAGCAGGTCACTGGTGCCTAGGTGACACATTTCCCAGGGAGCCCAAGCCTGTGCACCGGCCAACTCTGAAGGCCGTAAACACCAATTACTTAATGAGCATGCCTGGATTCCTGCCAAGGATACGGCTCCCCAGTTTGCCATCTTTATTTGTGCCTCTGTGGCTGTCCTGGCTGGCTCCTGCTTTCTTATTTTAGATCATTCACATCATTATCTTATTAAAAAGAACAAAGGCTAAGAGGGAAGTCCGATCACCACGGACCATTTTTGTCCTCGCTTGTTGTTGTTGTGCTTAGTACTGCAGGTCCGTGACGTCACCGTCTCATTCCGTGATGTCTCAGGACGTGTGTCTTACATGTTACTGTTCACGTGTCCGATGTCACAGATGAAGGTGCTGCTGCCCTCCATGTGTGGGATAGACATCCTCTGATGTGGACTGTCCACAGCAGTTGGAACAGCCACCAGCGTGAATAGCTCTGGACAACCCATTGGGAGCATCTAAATCTGGTTGATTTAGATGCTGACCCCCACCGTTTGCCCTCAGTGGTTTTGTGTGTGTAGAGGAAGAGAGTGAAAGGCCGTGTGAGAGAGAGAGAGAGACAGAGAGAGAGAGAGAGAGAGAGAGAGAGAGAGAGAGAGAGAGAGAGAGAGAGAGAGAGAGAGAGAGAGAGAGAGAGGGGGGGGGGGGGGGGGGTGCAAGGGAGTCCTTGGCTAAGTACAGTGGGTCAAACATACAAGTCTGTGACAGTAGCTCTTGGAGAAGAGAGGAAAGTATCAAGAACACTGTACGTTAACTTCAGCACTTCTTTAAACCCTCCTCTTTTAGCTACACTTAATTATCATTGGCTTTTATACCCAGCGTCTCAATTACCATTGGCTTTCAGACCCAGCGTCAGTGGGCTGGCCTATAGAGTAGTTTATTGTCAGGAATGTCTGAAATCGCACAAACATTCACCTCATGTGTCTGAGCAGCCGCTTGTTCTTTTCCGAGAGCTTCTACCCTCTGTGATATTATTGTTTGGATATAGCGAGAGCTTAGAGTTCTGAGGAATAACTTGGAAGTCCTAAGATCTGTGCCAGTTTAGGGTTCCTCTGTACTATTATCATGCAATTGACTTGGATATCTTAAATAAGATCGACTTGAACGTCTATAACTAGAAATAAATCATTTTCAAGCGGATTGCGTTGCCAAATTGAAACATGATGAACAAGAACGGCATGGTGACAAAAATCCACACCAGAATAAGGACCGAATCTTTCACAAGCAATTATGAGCTTCTTGGCAAAGAATTGGGCAGGTAAGGATAAAGAAACCGAGAACCTATTGCCATTGCTGTTCATATACGCTTGCTGCATGTCATGCATGTAATGGCAATTTAGACAAAATCTGTCTTTATTAGTGAAAATTACTGCACGTGCGAAAGGGTATTAATTGAACATTATCGGATGAGCGGGGCTGGCACTGCCATCGGAATCCACTGGGGAAACTCGAGATCGCGTTCTATTGGTCTTTATACAGTGTGAATATTTTGGCAGGTTTGTTTATTTGTTAGAATATTTGAGTGATTTATTTCGCTTAAGTCTGAGTCCTACGTAACTTCTCAGGTCTTTGTAAATTGATTGAATCAAGATCCAAATGTTGCATACAGCTTCTAGTTGTTCCGCACCTGTGCGTCCTTACAGGTTTGGGATTTAACAGTGCCTGCAGACACGAGTTGATATATGAAGACGTTTTTGGTGCTTTATTGGTGAAACGCTGCTGGTCTTGGCTCGAAAGACTTTCGGTAAATTCGCACGGGCTGTTTTTCTTTTTTTGTGCTCTAATGGCCCTGCAGTTCCTCTCTGTGGAATCCATCACTGCCTCAAGCAGTGGGTCCTTATCTGATTGTTCCTCTGTGTGGCACAGTATTCATTGCCCAGTACGATAAGAGATTTGTCTTCCAGAAAGTGACACAGCATCTCCTGAGACTGACTTAACTTGTTCGACGCATTTGCTACAACTGTAGTTAAGACTTGCACTGTTTTGAAATATGCTCTCTCCTCCTTCCTTTCACCTACATACATGAAATCACAGAATCTTTGGCCGGAAGATAAGTTAACATAGCAAAGGCTTGTTATTTTAAATCTGTGGTCCAAGAGCCAGAATCTGTCTACAGAGCAAAATCACATCAGGGGTGTTTGTTTGGATTTGGTACAGCAGGTTACATTCCTGCCAATCAGCCTCTTTTGTCCTGGGGGGTGAGGGTGGTAGGCAATAGTAATGTGCCAATTAACATTTGTAACCCCTCCCTTCAGCTCCTAGTGGGTTCCCACATCACAATGCAGTTGAACTCAGGCACTATTGTACAGTCCAGGGCTGTTGAATCTTCAGTACAATTCACACAGTTGTTACATTTCGATTGAAAAGCCAGCTTTGCTAATGTTTCTGTTTCCACAGATGTAAACAACAGGCCACTGGCATACTGTATTGTTGAAAAACCTGGGAGTCAGGGGCTGTGTGTGTGGACAGCTCCTCTAAGCCCCCACCTACCATTACCTTGCCCATCTTTAGATCAGACCTCATAAATCCCATTAGAAGCAGGAATGTGAGTTGAGCTTGATGCCAATAGTCAAGATAGTAAAGATTAGAAAGTCAGTATGCACACGCGCGCGCACACACACACACACTTCCTGGTCCCTCCTTCTGTTCCCCCATTTCCTCAATAACAAGTATGAATACGGAACCTGACCCCCCCCCCCCCTCCTCCTCCTCCAACAACACACAAACGCACCCCCGCACAAGCCATACCATGATCAAGAAGTTTGATATGTTAAATCACTCTTCACTGGAACTATTTCAGAGATTAAGATTTGGCATGATTGGGCTGTTCAGAAAGAGATGCGGGCGGAGGGGGAGGGGGGGGGGGGCGAGGGAGAGAAGCAGCTGATGGAAGTCAGCTGTCTTTGCTGTTCAGACATGACTCAATGCTTTGAGAATGACAGACTACAGACCCCACAGGAAAACCAATAGCTGAATTAAATCATCGCCATAATTTTCTGTCAGGGCCTGTATGTGACTGGTTCACTTCATTCTGAAAAATTCCAGTTCTGCTTTCTTCTGGGTTTGAAGTTTTATGATGACATGCAATACTGAAAATGCTCACACTTCAAAGGAGGTGTTAATGAGATCTGCATAGATGTTTTGTCATATGGGACTTGCACAAGATGTCCTCCATCTTTTTTAGAGTCTGACAGACTTTGGTTTAAACTGTTCTCCCAGATCCAGTTTGCTCTTGAGAGAAGCTGCAAACATCCTCTCTTCATTGTCTGCTATGCTGGTATTCAAACCAGACTGGATGGTAAGGTAGCAGGTCAGGAGCACGTCTAGTGAGCTCTGAACTCCTGTCAGTGTTGAAAGACCACCTGTTGCTTGTCACCTCTGCCTGGAGCTGTTCCTTCATCCTCCACATTACCTAGGGGCACTGAACTCGCTGCTCTGAACGACAAATGGCTAATGAAAGAAAGCATTTACTTTGACCGGCCTTGCTTTTTCACTTGGCATAATGTGCTGGAACAATCCTTAGCGGGACTGGGACCCTGTGAAAGTAGACCCAAGGAAAGACCAGTCTTGCTGGGGGGGGTGGGTGTTCTGTCTGTGCCAGCCTCCCGATCCCAGAGCAGAAGCGAGCTTTGGTCCACAGAGCAGGAGAGTAAAGCTGTGTGGGAAAATGTGTGGCCCCAAGCTGATGTGTTCTGTGTGCTAGCTGTTTCATTCAGACTCTGCCCTGTACAGACCCTGCTTTTAACACTGGAGCCATGGGGAGGCTATTGTGTGTCTACCTGCGCTGCCTGCCCCAATACTTGACTTCCGCCGGCCCTGACTAGCTGTTGGGGTCTGTCTTCTAAAGCAGTGTCAGGGCATTGTGTTCAATAGCGTGCCAGTGATTGTTGTCACTTGGAAAGGAGGTTGACATTGGTAAACAGGGTGACCCTGTGGTTTCGTTTCTTTACGTTTCTCAGGGGCTACGAGGGCTCCATCCTGGCTGTTAGTCTCCATGACCTGACCCCCTGCTCAGCCTCTCTGGGCCTGGTGAAGTGGGTGGTCCTGGCCCAGGGTCCTGCCCTGTTTGCTGGTCAGCCTGTGCAGGCCTTTGTGTGGCTGTCTGGGGAGAGACAAGGTCCTGCCAAAGGTCTGGGTGGAGGCGTTGGAGAATGCCATTTGTCCATGCTGCTGTCAACTGTAAGAATGGAAAGTGGACAAGGCTCCTTTATCGCCCTGGGAGGGCCAGCTGGTGTTTGTAGAGGGTCGGACACAGAGGGGCGATTCTGCACATCGGATTTCCTGCCCACACCCGTGCCTGACCCTCCACACCTCTCCTGAATCCATCAAGTACAGCAGCAAATGGAGACCTGCTGGAATTCTCACATGGTCCTCTGGAACGCTAGTTGTGCTACAATTTTTCTTCCCTAATTTGAAGGCATGGTGTCTGTATGGAAAAGAAACCGTCCCAACTGATGTATTCAGACCTCAGACTGTAGGTCTTGTTGACCTTTAGAGTCCCATCAGTCTTATCACCCCCCCGTCACCACCACCGCCACACACACACACACACACACCCCTGGCCATTCAGGCCAGTCTTATCTACTGCCTGTTGGGCTCTCCTCAGTGCAGGAGGGAGATATCTTTCTCGACTGTCAAGTGACATGGGGAGAGTTTGTTTATCTGGTGAAGCATGACAACAGTAGACCCAGCTGTTTCCCTCATTCAAATGATGCCACCCACATCTTTACTATGTCTTCGAAGTATTTAACACACCTACAAAGTTCCTCTGTGGTCTCCTAGTAGTCTCCTCTGCCCACCCCATATGCTGTGATCTGTCGAGCTTTGCTTTTCATGATCCCCTTGTGCTACATGGTTTACTGTGCCACTTAGCATGGTTGCATTTTTGCTTTGAATTCTGGTAACTAATTGATATCGTAAACAGTGCTAAATGTAGTTCAACGTGTTAACACGCTCTCCCCCCACCCTCTGTTCCTTTCCCAGGGGAAAGTTTGCCGTGGTGAAGAAGTGCATTGAGAAGGCGACGGGGAAGGAACACGCCGCCAAGTTCCTGAGGAAGCGGCGGAAGGGCGGAGACTGCCGCATGGACATCATCAACGAGATCGCTGTCCTGGAGTCAGCCAAGGCCAACCGCTACGTGGTGGCTCTGCACGAGGTGTACGAGACCAGCTCGGAGATCATCCTCGTCCTCGAGTGGTAAGTCTCTGGCTAGCCCCAAACCCCAACAGGAAGAGAGAAGGCCTTCACACGTGTGCTCCTCCTCCCCCCTTCACGTCAGAGATTGGGGGGGAGAGAGGGTGGATGGGGTGATGGTTATCTCGGGGACCTTGGTAACTCTGCTGGTGTGTTTATGCTCCGCCACAATGCAGAGCTGCCAGGAAAGTGGGATGAAATGATAAGACTCTTAATGAGGGAGGAGGGGGTTGAGAAATCTTTCCATCTCTGCAGGTCTTTTTCTGCATACTTTCAGCTTTTAAACCGGTGCAAAGACCTGGCTCAGAACTGCTTTACTCAGTATATGATTGTCCCTGTTGTGTGTTAAAGACCTAAGGGGTTCTTGGGAGAAACAAAAAAACATTTTGTGTTCTTGCGTAGACAGGATGTTGACTGACGAATGTCAGATTCGAGTTCTCTAGAATACCAGCATCTTCCTGGTTGATGTGCTCACTTTGGGCTTCTGTGATGTACACTTTCTGCTGTGTACGCAGCAGTGTGCCAGCCCAGACGTTCTCACCTCAACACCAGTTGCAGATGTGTACACACACACACACACACTTACTGTAATGTATGTCTGCATGAACTTGACAACCTTATATGGAAGTTCTCTCTGGGTGGTTTGTTGACGGGCTCATTTTTGTGCCATCACTTCAACGGATGTGAAGAGAACATTGAACGACAAGTTAAATATTTATCCATGATATTTCAATACACAGATGCATCAGTCAACTATGACAACTATTACATGCTGAGACTGGGTAGACAGGGTGACAGTCATATCAAGGTAGTCATGTGCCTCGCATCAGACATTATATGCCCTCATGACCCCTCGCATGAGGAGTGTTCTCATTAGGACCTGGAGGAAGTCTTTAGCGTCCTAATCACCCCTCTGCCCCCGCAGACAGACAACACGAGGCAATTACTCCAAGACCATGTCCTCCTTTGACCCTGGTCATAAACCAGCTCCACACCCCCTTCCACACCCGTTCCTGTCCCAGACATGGAATGCTCCTACAGAACAAAGGGGTCTGTGACGAGGAGGGGGGTTCTGGATTTGACCTCTGATTGAAGTGTGAAAGAGGATGCAGGACCAGCAGTTGAACCCGGCATGCCTGCAGAGAAAGCACAGCAGGAGGTCAGCGTGTCAGACACCGTTTCCCAGCTCCGCTCTGGCCGTCAGACCGCTCTGGTCAGGGCCATGGGCGACACTGAGCGCTGAGGTTGATGATGAAATGTAAACGCAGTTCATGATTTAGCTGAGCTTCAAATGTTAGCTTGAAGAGCTCTTTTAAAGCAATGACCTTATGCATGAAAATAAGTCTCGAAGCGGCTAAGTTCAAAATCCTTCTACCTGTTTGAAAGGGTGCCGTTTGAGCTGTCAAAGAGCTGGATCTGCCAGCGCATCGACCTCAGCGTGGGTGGATACTCGCTACGCAGCTAACCAGTTTTCCATTTCCTGCCTGTTCACATGTATGCTGCAAGCCAGTCTCACACACATACACACACTGCTCGCCGCCAAAACCACATCCTTTATCATGTTTGTGAAACGGCAGAGAAACGTTGAATTCTCACCATCTCTGAAAGTTCCCATCTAGACTGTTGAAGCGCAAGACCATGTCATCACCCACACATAATGACCCGTCTACAAGACCAGCCACTTTATTGAGAAATAAACAATCATCATCTCAACCCATTTTGAATAACCTGGACATCAAATTAATTGGAGGTCACCTTTTTTTTTGTGGTTGTGTGCCTCGATATACGTGCAACCAGTGAGTACAAGTTGTCTGACTGGACTAAGTCGACGTGTTAAAAACCCCATGTAAATTCATCTTAGAACTGCACTGAACCAATGACCCTGGGCTAAACTCTGCAGAAACCTCAGATAAGAGGCTCTCCGGCCCGCTTCCGAATCACAGCCAAACCATTGGACGGTCCAGCCAAACGAAACCACAGAGCAACCTCGGAGCTTGTGGAAGTGGATTAGTGGAACTCTCACTAGTTTAGATCTTTCGATGCTGACGGAATCATTCCTGAGGTTAACTCTGTTAAAACGCTGCTGGAGTCCCAGTTTGTTTTTTCTCAGCTCTTTCTAATTGAACAGAACGAACTGTGATTCCTTTCCTTTTGTTTGCGTTCGTCCTCTGGGCGTTGTTCCTGACTTCTTGACAGAGGAGTTCTGACATCTTTCGTAACCTATTAAAACCCCCACGTCCGATCCATTTCGATTTATCTTTTGGTGTCTGTCCTGTATGCCTGGTTTATGGTTGATACATTTATTGAAGGGCTTGTTATCACAGCACAGTAAAATGTAAGAGGGAAGTTCGTTTTCAAACTGGAGGTTGCCAGGAGACTGGGCCTTACTGTAAGGGCTAGGGGTTGATCAGTAATTGGCTTCGGTTTGACGTCAGTAGACGTCCAGTTTGGGAGTCTGCCAACAAGAACTGCCCACAGTCTCATTGCTGTTCTTAGAGAGCTAAACTGATGCTACAGGCTACACAAACAAACACACACTGCTAAAGTCCACTTATTTAGAAGCGTTAGCCCATCTGTCTTTAGCTCCTCCAAGCAGCTTGCAGCCTTCTCTTCTCTTTGCTTTTCATTTTTTTTTGTCTGAAGTGCAACGGAAACATTCCATTTCACTCAGTCCGTCTGCTTATATAGTATGCACTAATCCACCACGACAGAGGAGAGAGGAAAGCAAATAAACACAAGAGTGAAGTACTGTATCTCATCTTACCTAAGCTCTGTCCAAATGGTTTCACTGCGTTTACACAAGATGGCTTTTATTAAATGTAAAAGCTTTGAATCGCTTCCCGTTTCATTTGAGTTCAAATAAAGGATTATGAAGACATCTTCTTTATTTCACCCCCCCCCCCCCCCCCTTTAATTGCTCAAACAGGAAAGATTGTGGATGGGAAGATTGGACTTATTGATACATTTGAGTTCATAGGGTCAATTAAAAGGGGCAATAGACACGTGTGTGTATATATTAAATCCGTTTTCAACATGCATAAGACTCTTGACAACCTGTCCCTCGAAGCACACTCGTGCACCTCTGTGGACATGGTTTGCGGCGGGATCGTTTATGGGGTGCAGGGAGGTTCATCTTCAAGTATTTGCCGCCCCAGGCGTAGAAGATGATATGGGCTAGTGACATCCAGAAAAACACAGTTCCTATTTTCACAGCTGAGGACAGTAAAGAGTGCGAAGCTGAGGGGGGGCCAACTGGTTGAGTGTGGGGGGGGGGGGGGGGGGGGAGGTTGGGTAGTTATGCAACAGACATGCCTAGGGCCTGGTCACAGATCTCTTGGAAAGATAAAAAGCATGTGTGTACAGACTAAATCCCCCCCCACACATGGCTTTGGTTTGGGGGCAAGCGACTGTCCACTTTGGGCCTTTCATCTGACAGAGGGGCACCTAACACAAATCCGACATGTTCCTGCATGTAAGCATTCTTACACATGCATGACAGGACTGACGAGCCACGGATCCAATCATTTCTCCTCTATGAAACAACAAGCCACCTTTTTTTTTATTTCATCATTGGCTTTTCCACTTCTGTGTGTTCCATAAACCCCCATACAGTAATCCCCTTTTATCCTTAAGTATTCAGAAGTCAATGCCCACGTTTAAAATGCCATCTACACTTACGAAGCATCAGAGCTTGGGTTTTTCTTTGTAAATTGCTGTTCTATTCCTATCGGGAGAGTAGCTCCTAGGACAGTAGTATCTTGCTTAATGGATAGGTTGTAGATACTGCCCTGTGACTTCCCCCTGTTTCTAGTTATCTGATATGGAATGTGTCTTATCTGGGCTTGGAACAGGCCAGTATGGGCCCTCATAACTGCAGCTGTAAAACCCAGGTCAGGGGCCAGTGGGAGAGGTGGTGATCCTAATACAGATTTATGAGCAGGACAAGAGCCGTGCTGTGGATGTGGATGGACTCTGTTCCCAAGCACAGAGTACAGTAATGAGGAGAGGTTCCTTAGGCAACTGGAAGAGGAGCAGGAACTCACCTGTGTAGTGTGATACAGTGGGGTTACTAGGGTCAGAGTGAAGCTTGTTTTGGGTTGCTTCCTTACCGCACATATCATATTTATTGTGACAGGACGTACTGAACAGTTTATTGTGCTTCATCATGACCGATCAAACCATTTGGAATTGGGAGTGTCATGCTCAAATTTCTCTCTCTCCTCAGTGCTGCGGGCGGGGAGATCTTCAACCAGTGTGTTGCCGACAACGACGAGGCCTTCACAGAGAATGACGTCATCAGACTGGCGAGGCAGATCTTGGATGGTGTGGCTTTTCTGCACTGCAACAACGTGGTGCACCTGGACTTGAAGGTCAGTAGAACATGCCTGTAGGACTTCCTGGACGAGTCGACTTTCTGCAGTACATGTCTCCTCTTACGCAAGCAGACCCCTTCAGTGGAGTGTAGCAGACCAATAACTGTCCACTCTAATAGATGTGACATTTCTGGCCAATAAAGAAGGCCTTGTTAGGAACTGTTGGCTTTTACGTGTCCTGAAAGCATTTTACCTTGGTGGGAGCCCTGAACTCTAACAAAATAATCTTGTCACTGTCTGGTTTCCAGAGTGTTCCGTGATTTAAACGGAACAAAAGCGGCACACTGCAGTCCTATAGGTCTGCCTGTCGACGTACAGACATCAAAGCCCTCAGCCTTTATCAGTGATGTTTAGGAGGAAAACACAGTTTTGGAGTATGTCAGGCATCGGTATAAAATGCTGTTTTATGTTCCAAAGGGATGTTCCTCATCTAGATAGTTTAAACGGCATTCAGAGGGGAGGAAGAGGACCGTGTAGGTGACTTCCTCCCTTTCCTCACTGTCCTTCAGTAGTTTGAAAAATATCCCAGGATGTGATGACCTAGCCACGCTCCCCCAGCCAGCAGATCATGCATCCCTGTGAGAGCCGTCAGGCAGGAAGCCGCCACAACCCTGGGTTAAGCCACTAGAAGCATCTGACCTATTACAGGGGCCCGTCTAATTGTTCATCAGAGGCGTCCCAACTTTAATCAGACTGATCTTATAGGTTGAGGGCACGGGTCGAGCTCAGGAGAAAGACCAGCGATGGGATTGACGTCACCAAACCTAATCCTCGCTGTTAGTCTGGAGCTGAATGAGTTTACCTTGGGTATAAAGTTCAAGTCTTATCCCAACGGATAGTCAACACTGACCACGTAAGCAGAAATGTTGCTGCTGTATGAGTTGTGTAGGATTCAGTCTTATCTCTCCATGTTCTCTTTCAGCCCCAGAATATCCTGCTGACCAGCGCCAGGCCTCTGGGGGATATCCGCATCGTGGACTTTGGCCTGTCCAGACGCATGGACAGTGTGACAGAGGTCAGGGAGATCCTGGGCACCCCGGAGTATGTTGGTGAGTTTACCCTACGACCCTGGAGGGCAGGCATGAGCCTAGGATGACCCCTCGTCTGACATTACCACTCCGTGGTTCATCTTGACTAATGAAGGGTTTTGTTTGTCCTTTACAGCTCCAGAGATCCTGAGCTATGAACCCATCAGCACAGCAACAGACATGTGGTGAGTTTGAGCTAAGAGGACAAGGTCCACCACCTTACTGAGCCCACAGTGGTTCTTCTGGTGTTTTTATGACTTCTGTGTGAGCAGAGATGGAATCTAGGACAATGGAACAACCTGAAAACGACCACGTGCATGTGTTACCGACTTCCACATGAGTTTATTTGGAAAAACGACAAAACCAAACTGCCATTTCATTCTCAGAATTAGCTTAACGATAAATATATGGGTTGAAGTCTGTCGTCTTAACTTTTGCGTCTCCCCTCCCTCCTCTCCTCTTGTCTCTCCTCCGCCCCTCTCTCCTCTCAGGAGTATCGGGGTGTTGACGTACGTCATGCTGACGGGGGAGTCTCCCTTTCTGGGAGACACCAAGCAGGAGACCTTCCTGAACGTCTCCCAGGTCAACGTGGACTACTCCCAGGACACCTTCGAGGGGGTCTCCCCTCTGGCAATCGAATTCATCAAGTCCCTCCTCATTAAGAACCCCAGGTGAGGACTGGTTTCATCTTTCTCACTGATGTTCTCTGCAGCACCGTAAACACATATGGACCCGAGCTTTGGACCAAGGTTGAAAAATAAAAATAAAAAAAAGGAATAGAATGTCCCAGAGCTGTTGGATTTGTGATGATTTGTGTTTGGACCTCAAAATCTCAGTCTCGGGTTACAGGCCCAATGCTCAGGGCTTGTTTTTTATGTGAGGAATGTGACAGAGGAAGTGAATTGCACCCAGACTTCCTGCACATCCTCTTTCCTATATTTGCCCCATGTGTGTGGCAACGATCCTTTATAGACTGAGAAAACAGAGAGTCTTGTAAAATAAGGTTTATTTACACATCACATTTGTTATAAGTGACGTTCTTTGGCAAAAGGAGAAGGAATACATCTGTCATCTTGGCTGTTTACGTCATTCCTGTCACTTTGTGACAAAGTGCTGCTGCACAGAAGGCCTTGCAGTAGCCTCTCTGTTTGGCTCCATGATCTCCATCTTTGATTGCTGCAGATTATCAGTGGCGTAAAAAAGTGGAAAAATTCCTGTGTGAGTAATCCCTTAGGCGGAAATCTTTGGAAGAGCAATCCCCTTTTGTGGTTTCTCTAAATGAATGCTGGAAAGAGAGCGCTTTGGGGGGAACGGGGAGGGGGAATGAGGAGGAATGGCGAGATGAAGTCTCCCCTTGTACTGTTCCACATGTCCCCCTCCAGACTGTTGGTCTTAAGAACCTCCACTCATCAATGACGTGTTTCTGTCCACAGGAAGAGAGCCACTGCAATGGACTGCCTCAGTCACCCCTGGCTAAACGGCCCCTCCCACAACCACCTCCACCACCTCCCCAGCCCCGTGTCCTCATTGGATGAGCCTGAAATGAGCCAATCAGAGTCTGAGCCAGAGAGCCCCGCCCCCTGCCCAGACCTGGACACCAGAGGCTCGTACCTGACGTGCCCGGGCCAGGGGGAGCTGAAGGCAGGCAGGGACACCTTCTCCTTCACTGAGACACACTTTCCCACACGGCCAGAGATCCAGCAGGAGCTCATATGCTGAGGTGTGGACCACTCCTGCCTCGTCCACTGACTGAAGAGATGGACAGTGAGAGCCTGTGTGGTCCGATACTGGGCCCTGCTATTGCTCTGTCTGTGTGACTGTATGCATGCATGCTGCTGCTGCTGCGGTAGGTGTGTGATGTCTCTTGACATCTTTAAACTCATGCCCGAGTGTGTGTGTGTGTGTGTGTGTGTACCCTATGCTGGTAGCTGCTTGTCTGAAGTGACACAAGTGCACTCTCTGCATGTGCAGCCCAGCCGCTGACCTGTGTGGCTGGACAGAGGGACAAATGACTTCCTGACATGGTGGGGGTAGGCATCGCCAGGTTGCCATGGGCGTTAGCCCTTGTTGTTTGAACCAGGGCTCTGATCTTTCCTATGACTTCAGTCCTTGTGAACTGGTGGCAGGACCAGTTTGATTCCTTCCCAGGATGACCTCCTCTGTGCCTTCCTGGATGACAGTTATTTACAGGATGAAGGATCCAGAGGGGACGATGACTGACCCTGCTTAGAAAGCAAAAGAGCACCAGGTCAGGGAAGTGACCTCACGGAACCCAATCACAAGTGTCAAATGCGTGTTTTATGTATGTGTGTTTTTGTGTGACCACTTTTGGCTCCCAAATATACAAAGTCACCAGGATGCCCACAATGTTGTAGTTTAAAAGACAATCTCGAGCACTTTCTGTACAATTTCTGTCGTTGATCTTCACATATGGTAAGAAACCAAAGTCTTGATAAGATGTAAAGCACAGTTGAGTTAAGTGACTTTGACTCCATTCACAAATGACACAAATGTACATAGTTTCAGTCCACTCCATGTTGCATCACTCCTCCACCACGTGCCTCACAGTAGCCTCTATTGTGATTTGTTTATGGTTTTCCTGTACTTTTGTAAGAATATTTTGCTATTGTTGCACAAATTGTCCTTCTGTATACTGTCATTCATTTGCCATTCGATATATCGCCATGGATATCCTTCTGCTTAACATAGTGATGCGTTCATAAGAGAGGAGTCTGGTGATTTCACAAGCGGTTCAGTTTGATGTTTGACTTGATTGGTGGCTTAAATTATTTTCTGTCCTGCAGAGGTCCAGCTTAGTAAGGCCCGACAGCTTTTTGTAAAACGCCACGTAGGAGAGAAACAAGATAATTTTTTTTGAGAAATTCTTGTTTTAAAAAGTACTGAAATGTATGTTGTGTTAAAGATTAATCTCTAAAATATTTTTTCTATTCTTTTAAGAAGCGTAACTGTTAAACAAAGATTGTACTGTATATTTCTTTTTTTTACATGGTCTTTGTAATTATTTGTCTTCCATTCCTGTTTTCTACTAATGAACTTCAGGTAGGTTTGCACTTGTGTCCATTTGGACTACATTAAAATTAATAAATATTGTTGGCATGCCTAGAAAAATGTATTGAATGAGAGAATAAATATACATTTTGTATCAAACTCATTGACTTTCCTTTGACTTTTGATTGCAGTAGATTAATTTTGTATATACACATTCAGAGAAGTGTTGTCTATCTTTTCTAAGAAGTTTGTTTTGAGGAACCATGGATTCTCAAAATAAGAGGAAAACACATCTAACCAGCTAGTATCCAGAAATGTCCAGACAGTGTCCCATGAAGACACACTTTCCTCCTCAGTAAACACACAACTCTCTCTCTCCTACACACACACACACACACACACACACACACATCCTTTCTCTTATTTACTTCAGTAATAAAACTGAACAATGGCCTGGCCATGTTTTGAATTCTTGCTTTAATGTGCTCTTCCTCTGGCTGGACCGGGCCCTGTCCAGCTCCTTCCAGGGAGGGGGGAGAGAAGGTGCACCCTGCAGGGCCTAGCTGCTACAGAGCCCCCCGCTATCCAGCTCCTCTCCTGCAGGGCCTAGCTGCTACAGAGCCCCCCGCTATCCAGCTCCTCTCAAGCAGGGATATGCTGCTGTTTTGAAACAAAGGAACATCAAACATTTTTTCAAAAGATTTTGTTTCTACATTCCCTTCCTTTTTTCCCCCTTTCCTCCTCATCCTCGTGTCATTTGTCCTCTGAAAAGGGAGGTGGTGTTATGTCGCACGGTGGTGAACTGTCAGGGCGGTTGGCGACTCGCACCATTTTCTTCTAGGCCAACACCACATGCAGGCCCAGGCAGTCATACAAACATATACACACAAGCACATGAATGCCATGAACAATAAGTCTTAACTCGAGACTTAGCATGAACTCTGGGTGATTTAATGAGCATTTCCTTGAAACAATTCTTCTGGATAACTTTACGTAACTTTTGATGTTAAAGGTATTCATTATATAAGGATTTAGGAAAGATCCCAGGGCTTTGCATTATCTCTTGTATCTAGAAGGGATACAAAACAGCTGGCCACTAACACGTGTGGAAGATGTCAACACCACCAGGACTGTAAATGATGGCTGCTGAAATCAGCCAGCAAGTGTTTCATCCCAAAGTAATCAGGTATCCTAAACCTGAGACATGGCTCTCGGCACCTGGAGCCTACCGACGTTGACCCCTGCAGCTTTCGGGAGACCCAGAACAGAGAATCATAACCTCATGTTGGGGCAACGGAGTCTCTGGTTCTCCCAGTGTTCCTACTGGTTATCTTTATGTTGCGTAATGGAAGGTAGATTGTGTTGGTCAACTGGCTGGAAGGCTTGAAGGTGGTTATCTGATTTGAATAGGGCAAACACTAGGGAAATGATGGTGTTTACTGTGTCATGTCTATAATCATGAATAATACATGGCCTTGTATTCTGGGAACTGTGCAAATGAAGGACAGATACAAGAGCACATGACATCATCAGGGCTGTTTTATCTTTAGCAGTGTCTGCGTGAAAGACACACCTCCTTTGCACACTCAACCTGGTATCACCTGGATTTGACTGGAATACAATGTTCCACACATGACTGTACCCATACCTCTCCCTCCATCTTCGTCTTCCTGCCTCACTTTCCTCTGTTTGTCCTTCTCCCGTCTGTGTTGTTCCCCTGCTCTGTCTCTTTCAATCTCCCTATCTCTAGATCTCCCTTGTCTGTCAGTGTTCATAGAAGCTGCTCCCACACACCTTACATAATGGGGACATTCCTTAAGGCTTATGTTCCTGGTTATGGCCTCATTATTCTGCTGCCACGGTCATGTCAGAGCAGTCAAGAGAAGGATCTAGAAAGCAGTTTATCTTTGGGGAGCCGGGAGGCTTCGCTGGTTCCACACGACCCACCTTCTCCCCCTCTCAGGACCATCTCCACTTTTGAGAACTTATGTCATTTCCAAGTGTATGTTTACCATTCTTTTTTCTTTTTTTTCATTAGCGGAATGTGAAATGTGGAAAGCTCAGAACTTTTCTTGGAGTGATTCTTGGAGTGTTTCTGGTATGTGCCTCCTTGGAGGATTTGCCAAATTAGTTAACTAGTGTCACATTCCAGCTTTGACCTCTAGCAACAAGTTACAAGGTGCACACTGCATCACGTAAAACCTCCGGATGCAGAAAGTTAATGCCCTCCCCCCTACAAAAATGCTCTTATCTACAAAGGCAGTTTATTGTGATGAATGCTTGGGAGGAAACCTGTCAAGGGATAGTCCAGTGGAGTGGAGGTCATCAGAGGGAGTCCTCACAGAGCCCTTCATCCTCGGTCTCAGCCTTAACCTGAGTCCCATCCCAGTCTTGTTTCATATACATGACATTTAGCAGACGCTCTTATCCAGAGTGACTCACACTAAGTACAGGGACATTCTCCGGAGGCAAGTAGGGTGAAGTGCCTTGCCCAAGGACACAACCCTAATTTGGCACAGCCGGGAATCGAACTGGCAACCTTCGGATTACTAGCCCGATTCCCTAACCGCTCAGCCACCTGACTCCTTTCAAATAGCTAACATGGCTCTTCAAAGACTGAACAATGCCATCATTTGCCCCCCAATAGGTGCATATCAAGAAGACATTTTTCAATCATTGCTTTCACGTGTCCCGGTCACGCTTTGAAGAGCAAAAGAAAAACGTTTTCAAAGAGGGCAAAGCAGCCCTAACCACTGGTAATGTGTTTCTCATTTCTTAGCTCAGAGTTGAATGCCTTTGGTTAGACACAGCTGTTTAGTTTTTTTTGTCCCTGGAAACAACACCTCTAAGACTCAGCTCAGGGAGAGGCAACACTTTAGAACAGGCCCCAACCAAAACAACAGGCACTGCTAACTCAATCTTTACAGCGTTGGCTTTTCTGTGTGGGTAAGCTCACAAACAGAAACAAAAATACTGCAGGTTCAGGTTTTGACTACAGATCTCACTCACCAGCAGACACACATTCTGGAAGAACCTCTGTGTTTCAGGATGGGGAGGAACTGCAGATCCTGGTGGTTTGGGAGTTCTCTGACTTCAACTTTAACTTTCCAACCAATCACAACACAAACAGTGCCTTGCCTCTACCCTAACTCTGGGGTTATGGAACGGACAACCTCCACCCCCCCACAACCCACAAGCACACACACACACACACACACAAACACACAACCCCAGGGCTCAGAGAGAGGGGGCACCGCAAACTTTTGGCTCTCTGGAGGTTTTTCCCTCCTCTCCTTCTTCAGTTTCAGTCTCTGCAGGCTTTCTAAATCAGTGGTTATCCACCCTGGTCCTCAAGTACCCCCTGTCCTGCACGTTTTAGATATTTCCCTGCTCCAACACACCTGATTCAAATGAATGGTCGTTAGTAGGCTGCTGCATAACTAGATAACGACCCATTCATTTGAATCAGGTGTGTTGGAGCAGGGAAACATCTAAAACATGCAGGACAGGGGGTACTTGAGGACCAGGGTTGAGAACCACTGTTGTAGATGTTTTCTCATGTGGACACATGGCCTGTGTCTCTTTGGGAAGACAGCTTGTATCCGATGTACCTGCAGTATGGGGACCGACAATACAGTTATCAAAGCTAAAAATAAACTGTTTTTATGTTGTTGTTGCCAAAATAGTTTCATCAGAGATTAGATACTGGTCGGGTGACATTACACTCATTGTGTTGGTGTGGGAAGCAGATCGATGACAGAGATGTACTCTGTACTATGATGGACCGGCTTTACTGGTTCTGTCCAGCGATAGTCTTTCTTTAAACCTTGTGGTTTCTCTTGAGGCAAAAGAACTCTGGGTGCTTCCACAAATCAGGAATTCTTTCAAGGTTGCCATGAGTCCAGGACACTTTAATTGACTGAAATAAGCAGCCATTCCTTCTTTTATGTGTCTACCACTCGTGGTACTTCGTTCCTCCTCCTCCACCTCCTTCTTCTTTTTGTTATGTAACTGTCTCCCACGGAGGTGTGTGTGTGTGTTTGGGAAAGCCTGTGTGTAATGTCGTCATTAGTGTCAGATTTTTATATTGTGTGAAGTTTCCTGATGTAATCGGCCAAATCAGTGAGCAAAAAAAAAAGAAAAAGAAATCCGAAAACAATGGCGAGGCCAGACAGGTCTTGAAACACTGTTTCACTAACAATGTTATCTGAAGACCTGGCAGTAATAACACGCCAGTGAGGAAAAGGCCCAACCCACAGAGTAAAGAGAAGCTTTCGATGACCCCCCCTCACCTGGATGCCCCACACACCTAATGGACTCGTCAATCAAGGAACCCTCAAGCACTCTCGATAATCCTTCAATCTGTCTGACAGTTTCTAGACTATTACTTTTACTCTCAGGCATGACATGGCTTTGTGTTCCACAGGCTGCTCACAATGCTGGGAGGAAAGAGGACTAGAACTTTCAAAGAAATGTACTGAGGAAGTCCTGTAACTCAACTACGACTTTATTTTCTTCTCTAAACTCTGAAGTTTGCATTCTCAAGAAACATGAGCAAAATATGTCTTTAACCATTTAAGTCAACAGTGTATTCATTTGCAGTGTCAAATCCATGTTGATTGGCTAAAGACAGAATAAAATGTCATGGTCCTTGGAAGAAAAAAAAGATCAACATGAATGTCAGTCATACTTTGAGCAGGAGGGAACATAGCTACGTCATGTTCCCACTGTCATTAATCATTCTGTGTTTTCTGATCCAAAGAGAGAGCTATGCTCTCGAGTGACTTTTTTCAGGACGCTAACAATAGAATGGAGTCAAAATTCCTTCCAATAATGCTGATTCTGATTCTGATGAATGACCTTTCGGGCCTGGTCACAGGGAATGTCACATTCAATGTCCACTGCCAAGTCTCCTGACCAAAGGGAAAGGATCAGTGACATTCCGAGGCTCAGAATGCGGAAAGAAAAAAAGGGACCGGGAGATGAACAGACATGGCAGCAGCATTCCAATCAGACTAACGAGTTTAGCAAAGCAAGAACAGCCTGTTCAAAAGGATACCACCTGCCTATAGAAAATCTATCACACTCAACCACCAACCAAATGTTGTTATTCAACTTATAATATAGGTTGAGTTTCAAAACGTCTTATGAAACGTGGGATACATGGTGAGGTTTTAATCTTGTTACCTACCACAGAGCTGGGCCAGTCTGCCACGTTTAACAGGTGTCACCTATCGTGTTTGTCCTCATCTCTCTGCAACAGGACCCTCTGGTTCATAGCACCAGGGCTGCTGCAATTTAAGATGACTGTCACCTCTCTCCTGAACTATCTTCAAAAGGCATAACTTTCCGAAAATCAATCATTTCCACTCAGTTTCAATACTCTTGAATCAGGCAGCAGAATAACAACCTGAAAACGAATTGAACTTTTCTGCTTTGGAGGGACTCCTAGGAAATATAATCTCTATTCTCTTTCTATTGTCACTACGTAGGATGTTGTGTCCGATAGGGACTGTTAATAGAATGTACATTCTCCTAGGGGAGAACATCGAGTTCTCCTCCTGAGGTCTTTCATGGAGGTCGCCTAGCAACGGTCCCAGGACTGAACACCAATCAAAAAGGCTGAACCCAGACACAAACCAACAACCACTAATAGCCTGCACAACGGTAGCGAGCCCTCCTCCATCCCTCTCCCTGAATAGTCATCCTTTCATTTGATAACCAGAACAGGTTTAATACGGGAGAGAAAGGAAGGCCTCCCATTTTCATGCTGACTCTGACCGCCTCAGAAAGGCCAGAGTGACCTCTCGCTGTGCAGGAACAGAAATAACTGCCTACTTAATCATGTTTGGAGTGGTTGTATCATATAGTACCTTGCCATGATCAGTCACTGTAACGTCAGACTATTAAGTGCTTATGAAAAAATTCCATAGTGTAGAACATATAACTGTATATCAGTATGTGAAGTGGCAAAGTATTCTGTTTTATTTGTGCTGGAACAGGCCTCTGATATCACCTTTCATTCTCAAATTCACTTCTAATGCAGGTAAGTCACCCCACTTTATCTGTCCTGAAGACAATGAGGATACCATGGTAGGAATATGTCTTAATGAACTTCCAGGAAAATGTTCCATGTAAACTTAACTAAATGTACTTTTAGTTTCCTGTTGTGACAGCCAATCATTTTGAAGAACACATTTCATTTACATTTACATTTTTTACATTTTTAGTCATTTCATATTGTACTTACTTAGGAAGGAGCATTCATCCGTGACAGCAGTCTGGAGAGACATCCAAAGTACCTCTCAAAAGCCTGGCCAAGCTTCCCTTGATCCTCCCCTCCTCACGCACCAACACCCAGGAGAACATTAGCTACTGCTCCAGAAGAGCTTCATTCATCCCAGTGCAACACTGCCACCATGAGGAGGCCTGAGGAACTACACTGAACACAATCATAAACGTAACACTTTTGTTTTTGCCCCCATTTTTCCTGAGCTGAACTCAAAGATCTAAGACTTTTTCTACATACACAAAAGGCTTATTTCTCTCACATATTGTTCACAAATCAATTAAAATCTGTGTTAGTGAGCACTTCTCTTTGGCCGAGAAAATCCATCCACCTCACAGTTGTGACATATCAAGATACCGATTAGACAGCATAAATATTGCAGTGAAGTGTTGCGTTTATAACTTTGTTCAGAGTATGTGAAGCGCTGTATCCGCATTACACTCTATAGCCACCAGATGGCACACTTGATCCATGATGCGGCTTCAGAATAGAAGATTTCGATCCCCGTTCATAAACACTCCATGCTAGTAAGGAGGGTGGGGGTAGGGAGTGGGCACACATCTTAGAAAAAAAAACACAATTCTCATGAAACCCCTTTCTTTGTCTTTATTGACAAACATATACACAGATACTTAATGCTACTCCCGTCCTATTCGGTCTGGACAACATTTAATGTTCGGATGTCTGTCAAAATCCTTCTGTTCTCCCCACCGTCCTCTAAATTCCCTAGTCAGATTGTAAACATTCACAGAAAATCAATACGTTAACACATCTGGAAAAACAAGCACAACAACAAGAACGACAATTACACACACAATGACCGATAATCGAATTGTCATGGATCATCACTGAAAGTCTGGCTACATTTTAGACCAGTTAAATAATCTCTGGCTAACGGGACTACACACGACAGATTCCCCTCAGTCCACTGCATTCAGATATGTCTGAAACAGAACAGTCAACACACACACACACAATACATCAACCCATCTGCATATTGAGGACAATGCTATGATCATCCGAATAAGTAGTCACGCGTTATTCCCTTAGAGCCTCACAGTAGAGCTATGTGTGTGTAACCTGAGATTGTGTGTGTGTGTGTGTGTGTGCGTGTGTGTATTCTCACTGAGCAGCTATAAAGAGGGTGGATGAGGGATTGACTTAACAATGGAACACACGCTAGAGCTGTTGGGAGTTTCCTAAAGGTGGTGAGGCAGGCGATGGGTGCAGCTCAGAGTGAGTCAGATGACAGTCATCCTTCACCTCCGACAGAACCCGGTCGGAGTCAATCAACACATCTGCAGAACGGAACTACTGAACCAAAAGCATTTCCTGTCTTCAGTAGACGGATAAACACAGGGCTTCACCTGGACATGTTACCACAAGACCTTCAGAGAATAAATAGTTGATCAAATAATCGAAACCAATCCCAAATTACGATGAGGTCACGGATCTTCAGAAAAAGGTGATCTGGCAGAGAAACTAAAGCACTGAGCTTGAAACATGTTTAATATGTAGCATGGTTTAACAGAGATGGGGATTACGGATAAATATAACAGATTGATCTGTCTCTAAATCTTTGTCAGTTTTTGACAGTTGGGGGGAGGGGGGGGGGGGTTGAGGGAGTGTCATTCAATAGCATAGTTCCTGAAGCAACAACCAGGGGGTGGAGTCTAGCCGACATCAGAATCCCTCCTGAACGCCCCAGTGAAGAAGAGTGCAGTGAGGCGTGTGAGAGGAGGAGGAGGAGGCGGGAGGAGGAGGAGGAATGACCTCTTCAATCTTCCAACTTCCCGTCCAGAATGCTTTCAAAGGTGAACGGAAGGAACTTGAAGCCCTGCCCAGTGTAGAACTTGTTCTGGAATTCCACCCTGGGAAAAAAAAAAACAACAATATAAATTGAAGTGAACGGTATAAACGAAGGTGCTTGGTTGTCAGTTAGCCTGCCAATCAAGGATATTAATGAGGTAACAGGAGTGGTGTACAGTAACAGTCCAGCACCAAGTCAGTTGCAAAGGTCCAAACGTAAAAGGCAATCCAGTATCGGGGTGGGGTGCGAGGTGAACCCTGCTCCCCATACCAGTGTCTCTCTCTGTAAACCAGCTCGTAACAGAGCCCACCTCCACCCTGAAACCCAACCACCGGAGCCTGGAACCCAACCCCCCCTCCCCCGGGGCTATTTATACACCCACACGCACACCCTCATTCCAGAGGCCATCTGGAGGAGGGGGGGGCGGGGGGGCACCACAAACACAGCTGATAGGCATCCAAAACAGAGGCCTGATCAAACCAGATCTGCCCAGGCGGGCTTTCGGTCGGGTGATCTCCAGCACGGAGCCTCCCGTTTGTCCCCGAGGGCCCTTCACAGGGAGTGCTGCAGGCTGCTGGTTCGTCTGCATTCCTGGGATGGGTACACGAAGCCCTGATCACTGGTGTCAGTCACCTGCTCTGTGACTGCACCAGTGGCTTATCAAGGCCCATTCCTGTAGGCTGTGACCCGTGCCCACGCCACATCACATGGCTGATAAATGGACAGCAAAGCCTCCTGGGAGCCCTGGAAGAACTACAGAACCCAGCAGTCTGGATGACGCACCGCCTTAACATGAGACAGAGCCAGATGGCCGGCCTAGCATTCGACATGTACTATACGCTGCCTGGCTGGCTCTGAACATACTGGAGGCTCCAAGCCAGGAAACAGTAGGTGTGGGAGAACATCAGCTTCTAAAAGCATAAACCACATGCCAGAGAGGCACGCTTCGGTCTCGCATGGATCACCGGTCAGCTGAAGCCTGACTGAGATAAGATCTGCTGCCACCAGCAGGGGGCGCTGCAGACCACTGTCCACGACAACAGTGACAAATGAATTGACCTTTCTTCCATAATAATAAAAACAATTAAAAAGACACAAAATAAACACTATTAGCTATACTGGCTACAATTATTCTGTCTCATAGTCCACCCTTTATCCCAAATAATTGGGATAAAGAAGATTTAACTAGAATACATCTATTTGGCTCGGAGAGTGGCTATAATAAGATGGATCTGGCCAGCTGTAGTTTGTCAGAGTCAGGTGATCCTCTCCAGGGATTCAACACAGACTTTAATAACAAACTGAGCCAGACATAGCTAGCCTGCTGAACAGTCCCCAGAGTGGACAGACGCTGCAAACCGCCGCAAAACCACTCACCCACAGCAAACTGCTGACGAGAGAAGACATGGAGGGTGACAGTAACGTGTGAGGGGGGGGGGGGGGGGGGGGGGGAGAGAAACAACAGAAAACAAATGACTCCCCAGCGAGGAGGGAGGAAGTGAAACCCTCACCAGTGCAGTCTGAGCGCGTGCAGGAAGGCCGACAGGCCCTCCATAATGAGCAGGATGCACACGGTGAGGACGGCGAAGGCGCCAAAGATGATGCTCAGCAGCAGGCAGCCGGCGAAGCTTCGAGATGACAGGCCGATGTGCATCACCATGGTCCACAGCACCTCCGACAACTCTGGGCAACACACACACACACACACACACACACACACACAGGGTTAAGGGCAAAACTACCCAGAGAGAGAGAAGTGGCTGTGTGTGTGTGTGTGTGTATCCGTGGGTGTGAGCAGGTGACTCCTGTCTGTATGTCTGTGTGTGTGTGTGTGTGTGCGTGTGCGCAGAGACTCACGTGCGTGTGCCAGACTAAGGGCCCACAGTCGTAGGTAGGAGGCTGTGTTGGAGATGCAGCCCAGACAGTACTCTATGGTGTGGATAGCCTGGTGCACTGCCATGTCCCCAAAGTTAAACTGTGGAGGAGAGAGAGAGAAACAGGGAGAGCGAGACAGGGAGAGAGAGACAGTGAAAGAGAGAGACAGAGAGAGAGAGAGAGAGAGAGAGAGAGAGAGAGAGAGAGAGAGAGAGAGAGAGAGAGAGAAAGAAAGAGAGAGAGCAAACATACAGGCGTCAACATCCCCCAGCTCCTGGGCTATAACCTGACTGGGGGAGCAGGACTCAGTGCTGCAGGTTCACATAGATGCAGGAGGTATCAATCCAGCAAGCCATTCAGAAGAGCCCACCCTAACAGCTGCTACCAACCCAGCCTCCCCAGCAGAGTGGAGTCAGATCCCAAGCTGCAATGAAGCCCCCTCTGCTCCATAAGGAGCCCTGCACAGCCAGGGGCCCCAAGAGCCCCACAGCCAGGAGCCCCACAGCCAGGAGCCCCACAGCCAGGAGCCCCACAGCCTGGAACCCCACAGCCAGGAGCCCCACAGCCAGGAGCCCCACAGCCAGGAGCCCCACAGCCAGGAACCCCACAGCCAGGGCCCTGCACCGCCACCTGATTAGGGCCCGACAGGAAGCACTACTCTACTGATGCTGCCCAGCCCTGGGGCCCCGGAGTCTGTTACACCCTCCATCACCCAGAGAGCCACCAAGAAACACACACACACAACACAGAGACACACAGCCAACAGGACTATCAGGAACACCAACACACAAACAGAAGCAGGTAACTAGGACAGACAGACAGAGACAGGGAGAAAGACAGACAGAGACGGGGAGACAGACAGATAGAGACGGGGAGACAGACAGATAGAGACGGGGAGACAGACAGACTAGTAAAACATGCACTAGGGGGAGCTCCTGTCTTACCACTTCCTCCTCGGTAGCCTTGAAAGGAGGTGACAAAAGGTCAGGTCCCAGTTAGTGACACACACACACACACACGGTGGGTTAGTGATGACAGGAATGACATGAGGGGGAGAGAAAAAAACACAACACACACCCAAAAAAACGGGAAATAAACACACATTGTAATGTACTGGAGGTGTTTACGTAGCATCATCCTCAACTTCTCTGGCTAGCCTTTGTGACGCCCTGTCACGGCAGTGGTTCACCTGTCGGTGCTATGAAGCGGGTCTGTTCAGTGTTCAGTGACAACATTCTACAAGGGCATTCTCAGGTCTTTGCCATCTTGTGAATGCTGTTATGGTGTGTGTCTCCGGTTGCCGTTGGATACAGCGACGGTGAGAGGCAAAAGAGCTGGATATGCACTGACCCACTTAGCCTGGCACAACAGGTGGGCCAGGCCAGCGAGGGCTAGGATCACATCCCCCAGCCCCGTCGGGTCAAGTTCCAGTTATTAGGCTGTATTCTGTTGAATCAAATACCCTACTTCATAAACGTGGCTGGGGTCAGCAACAATGGACATACTTGCAATACGTGAGCAGCTGACTAGTAGGGGTTTAAAAAGGCACAGGGGTTGAGCACGAGGTGCCTGTTAAAACACCAGCTTCTCTATTAAAGCTCAGGAGGCATGTTTACTGACTGGGCACCAAACACGACCTGCCTCGCCAGGAGGGACGACCCACACGGACCCTTTCACACCCAGCATGGTCCCCGTTTAGCCAGTGCACAAGTAACTAAACGCAATAGACTCAAATGTGACATTGTTGTAAATGCAGCCACATGCAGGCCTATTCAACGACCAAACCTGCAGAGCAGGTTATTAACTTGAGACAGAGTAACACACAGGCGCCTGGGAATAGCCTACTAATATTGACAGCATTAACGTCCAAGTGTTAGCTGAAGCACGACAGAGGAGTCTCATGGGCAGCCTGTTTAAAAGGGCACTGGCTTTGTTTAGCCATTAACATGTTTATAAATGTTTGATCAAATTAAACTTCTCTTCACTTTCGAAGGTCACCCAGGAAGAACAGAGACCTGAAGAGGATCTGAGGCCCTTTGTGTCTACGCAGCTGTCAGAGGAGCCTGTTCAAACGATCGACCTGGCTCTGGTGAGACAACACTACACTGATCTGGGCTGAATGTCACCACAGACAGAAAAAGCCACTGTGTCATTTTATAGGTTCCTTAAAAGACGGTCGAAGACGGGAACAGGCTAAAACAGGACTGAAACCATCGAAAAACAGTTGAACGGTGGCCTGAAGAAACGTGACTTCCTGTTTCCAAACCATGTTGGAGTGACATATCCAGACAGCCTCCACCTACAATATGGATGTTGTTCTGTGCCTTCCTGAGCCAGTGGAAATGAAATGGGAGCTCTCAACAAGGTTTCCAGTGTGGCTGGTGTCTTCAATTATTCAGGGTTATTGTATCCTGGCCTGGCCTTGCTTTGTTCCCCCTCCCTACTGTGGAGAGACTGCTGTGGTCAGGAAGCAGGGGCAGCCCAGGATAGCAATGGGAGCAGGAGGACAGGGGAGAGTTAAACAATGAGGAAGAGGACTGGGGAGAGTGAGACAGGAAGGTGGAGGACTGGGGAGAGTGAGACAGGGAGGTGGAGGACTGGGGAGAGTGAGACAGGGAGGAGGAGGACTGGGGAGAGTGAGACAGGGAGGAGGGGTAGAGGACTGGGGAGAGTGAGACAGGGAGGTGGAGGACTGGGGAGAGTGAGACAGGGAGGTGGGGTAGAGGACTGGGGAGAGTGAAACAGGGAGGAGGAGGACTGGGGAGAGTGAGACAGGGAGGAGGAGGACTGGGGAGAGTGAGACAGGGAGGAGGAGGACTGGGGAGAGTGAGACAGGGAGGTGGGGGGGTCCCGGGGGGGTCCCTCACCTCAGGCTCCTCCTCAGAGTGCTGGGACAGCTGGTCGTGTTGGATGATCTCAGCCTCGTCCTCCGTGGGTCCGTTCCCCACCCGGATCCCTCCAAAGCTCTGCGTGCCCTGGGAAGCACAACAGAGGACGGGGTCAAACTGGGGTCAAACTGGGGTCACCGCCACGACCTGCAAACCTGCCTTGCTGCTCTGACCTTTCAAATGTACCTGTTAAGTGAGAACTTTGTGCAGCGGTTTTATTTGGGCTCTTATTTGAACTGGATCCACAACTGATTGAAACGTGTGAGCGTGTGGAGGGGTAGGCAGACTGTACCAGATTCTGCTTCCAGATGTGCTGTCGGCGAAGGACCAGGGTTTTCACAATCAACATACAGGGAACACAGGCCAGCGCCACCACCACCAGCAAACACTGCAATCCCATCTGGGGAGAGAGAGAGAGGCCAGAGAGGAGCTTGTCCGACATGCCTCATACGGCACTCTCATGGGACAGCAGGACAGCTGACCGCGGCTCACCTGTCCCCTGTAGAGGGGCTGGTTAGTGGGGTCGCTGTAGTTGAAGAGGAACATGTTGATGAAGGCGATGAGCAGGCTGGGCGCGGCCCTGGAGGTGCGGGCGTCGTACGCCAGCCACTTGTAGAAGACCAGCAGGGCCAGGTAGCCAAAGAGGCTGGCCATGAACACAATCTCTGGGATGAAGCCCAGGTAAATGTTGAGGGGTTTCTTGAAGTATCTGGAGAGAGAGAAACACAGGGACGTGAAACCTCCATGGAGATACCAAACCTGACTACAGGGGGGGGGAGAGAGAGAGAGAGAGAGAGAGAGAGAGAGAGAGAGAAAGAGAGAAAGAGAGAAAGAGAGAGAGAGAGAGACATACAGGTGGTTGAACAGGCTCAGGGAGACTCCAAACAGCATGTGGATGACGCCGAGGATGATGGACATCTTCATCTTGAAGGAGTTGAGAAACGTCAGCTTGTTGACGGCGATATTCCAGATCTGCGGATCACATCGGACAGATCGGTGAGGTCAAACCGGACATAGACGTCAGGAAGCTTGATGTCTCAAAGCGACTTTCGGGGGGGGGGGGGGGGGGTACTCACTGGGTCGATGCCAATCGGGTATGGTCCTTTGAATACTCCGCTTATAGCTGGATCCAACTGCAAAACTCTGTTATTCTCCACATCTGTAAAACTGGAAAGGCATTGGACATCCTTTTATAGCACACACTGCCTGAAGAGGCACAGCACAGAGCACACACACACACACACATCACATGCAAGAGCAGACTCACGTCCAGTTCCCTCCTACTTTGGAGTCGAACATGGGCCGGACACTCCAGCCCGAGCCAAACAGGTTGAGGGACTTGGAGAAGCAGTCGTTGTAGATGATGCCCGTGTAGATGGAGAAGATGCCCATCAGCAGGATGATGTAGCGGCCCGCAAACACCATGCTGAACATCTACAACAGCGACGAGGGGGGGGGGGGGTGGACAGAGCAGACAGGCCTCACTGTTACTGCCTGACCTCCGGGGGGGGGGGGGGGGGGGGGGGGGGGGGGGGGGTTTGGGAGCTATACACAGCCAGAGCTGTGACCAGGTCCTGGTCTCGGGTTCAGATTAACACATACCGATGACACAGTCAGACTGTCAAAAGTGGATATGTGGATGTACAAAAAGTCTATCTATGGTGATTTAAGACAGGGGTTCCCAACCCTGGTCCTCAGGGCACCCCTGTCCTGCATGTTTTAGATGTTTCCCTGCTCCAACACACCCGATTCAACTAAATGGTCATAAGCAGGCTTCTGCAGAGCTGGATAACGACCCGTTCATTAGAATCGGGTGTATTGGGGCAGGGAAACATCTTAAACATGCAGGACAGGGGTTCCCTGAGGACCAGGGTTGGGAACCCCTGTTCTAAGGTGTTGGTCTCAGGGTCGACCAGGATGAGGATGACTGTGGGAGCGAGGGGGGGAGGGAGGGGGGTCCCAGTACCTCGTTGTCGTTCTTCTGCGCCAGCAGCCGGCTCTCTCTCAGGACCAGGTAGAGGGCGGCACAGGTCATGAGCACGCCGTGGCCCACGTCACCAAACATGACGGCAAACAGGAAGGGGAAGGTGATGATGGTGTATGGAGCTGGAAGGTCCACAAGCAGGCAGGGGGGGGGGGGGGGAGAATATGAGCAGATGGCAGTGACACGCACACTCACACAGTGCACCAGCACACACACAGTGCACCAACACACACAGTGCACCAGCACACATACACACAATGCCGTGTGATCGACAGTGATGTGGTGACACAGGGATATGCCGGTCCACACCTATGGTTTACAAGCACGCACGCATCTGGGTAAATAGATGCTGTTTGTTATATGGAAAAACCCATATCAAAAGAGGTTTGCGTCCCAGGATGCAACCACATGGATGAAGCGGACCATTACTGAAGAACGTACACATTATACACACACACACAGCTGGGTCAACAGACGCTGTTTGCATTCTGAAAGGCCAAATGAGAGAGGGAATACGACAGCATGGAGAAAGAGGGCCGTGACTAATGGGGAGGAGGAGGAGGAAGCTTACCTGGGTTGATCTCACGGTAGTTGCCGATGCCGTACGCATCCACAATGTTCTGGAAGCCGGAGGTGAACTTGTTGGTCTTGTTGAATGTGGGCGGAGTCTGCTTGGTCTGCATCCTGTTGAGGATGGAGGGGACAGACGAACCACTCTTCTCCTGAGGACGACCAGAGCAGGACCACGGTCAAACTACTGTGACCACATCATACAACAACGCACTTTTACTGTTCGGTATTTAGCGAGGCTATTGGCAAAAACAGCTCTCTAAAGTCTTCGGGTTATAAAAAAAGACAAAAAAAGACAAAAAAGAAAAAGTGGAAGAGAAATAAGGGGGGGGGGGGAAATCAGTTCAATGTGGCAGTAATCTCCCTCACAATGGGATCATGTGCAGGTCCTGCTAGTCAGCTGCACTCTCCTCAACGTCGAGGAATGAGAGGAATTCTGCTGCTTTCCTCATTAGTCTGTCTGTGGGGCTGTCTGCCGTTCACAGGTCATCACGCCGGGGTCACTGGCTGCTGTGATTCATGCTGAGCAAATATCTACCGCACAGATGGTCTGAATGAGACAGGGCTTCCTGAATGAACCCCATCCTTCCCTGCTGTGGTACAGGGAGATAGAAGCAGGCAGATCCAGGTAGGATCTTGGGTGTATTAATAGGGGCGGGGGGGGGGGGGGTCTACCATGGCCTTGTGTTCCTCTACAGGACATGGGGAGGGGGGCTAAAAATAGCCCTGGGATATATTCAGCAGCTTGGGAGAGAGAGCGTGGTGCGTGAGAGGACTAAGCCTTGGCTGACATGAACAGAACAGGCTTACTGAGCTAGCTCTGGGCTGGGTGTTCACATAGGGTATAGCTGCTCTCCCATGACTGGGAGCAGAGAGACAAGCGCAGAGAGAGAGAGACAGGAGCAGAGAGACAGGAGAGGAGAGAGAGACAGGGGCAGAGAGAGAGAGGCAGGAGCAGAGAGACAGGAGAGAAGAGAGAGACAGGAGAGGAGAGAGAGACAGGGGCAGAGAGAGAGAGGCAGGAGCAGGGTTGAGAGATAAGCTGATAGGAATCTCTCAGCAGATTCATGTGATAGTTACACTCTGGCTGTACCCGACCTCACCAGAACACCAGGTCACCAGACCTCGCACGAACTCCTCCTGAACGAGATTCCCACCATACTCTTCTCAGCCTGGCCCCTGGCCTCCTGATAGGTGCAAAACCATGACCATGTCCACGTGTCACGCAACGCTGTGTCACGCCCCGTTAGCACTGTCACTGAGGGAGCACTGGAACGTCTGGCTACTCAGACTGGATGGTCTAAAGCACTGGTTCTAAACCCTGGTCCTCAGGGCACCCCTGTCCTGCACGTTTTAGATGTTTCCCTGCTCCAACACACCTGATTCAAACAAATGGGTCGTTATCTAGTTATGCAGAAGCCTGCTAACGACCATTGATTTGAATCAGGTGTGTCGGAGCAGGGGAACATCTAAAACGTGCAGGACAGGGGGTACTTGAGGACCAGGGTGGATAACCACTGCTCTAAAGCTGGAGGGACGATCAGTTCTCCGAGCTCAGATCCCGAACCCGACGCGTGATCTGGAGACACGGTGGAATGTGTGAGAGTGGGGTGGGGGTCTCATCCCTCCCCAGCAGGTCAGGGGGGGGGGGAGGAGAGCGGGGGGAGAGAGGGCACGGGGGGGACACTCACCGTGCCCCTACGCAGGGCGAACTGGATGGAGTCCAGGTCGGACACGGGGCCCCAGACCTCTGCGATCAGGCACTTCTGGGTGACGTCGATGTTGCACAGGTTGAGGGTGTGGTAGATGGCCTTCATCTTCCTCACCTTGATGAACCACACCCGCACCGTCTTGGCGGCGGCCTGCAGGACTCTCTGTCTGTGGTCCTCCGTCTGGTTCAGCACCTGGGAGGGGGGGGGGGGTCGGGGCAGATAGATCAGGGGTCAATACACCCGGGAACACCCAGGAACATGAGATGTTGACTAGTGACTGAATTGGATTAGAGTGGCCTTTTGCCACAAAAAAACTGCAGACACCGTGAATCACATTTTCCGTGGTGTCTGAGGGCTTCATACAAACAGGGGTGTTTACTGGGAGCTATGCGTACCCGAGGCAGATCCTGGTGCATGCTGGGACGGGAGCTGGGCGGTTTACCGTAAGTTACGCTGGGGACATTCCCAGGAATGTACTAGAATGACTCCCAAGAAGAGCACGTCTCATGATCAGTGGATGACAGGGACTTTATGTCTGCTCTACACCCACCCGGCCCAGACCCTCACACACACTCTCATATCTGTTGCCTCCCAAACGGGCAGGCCTGGCCCCGTGCTCCACCCTCCTCTACTATCCCTAGCCCTGCTGCCCACGTAGCAACAAGCATAACAGTATGCCCGTCGCTATGGCCAAGCGGAGCATTCCGGAACCCTTGCAGGCGTGAGTCTCTGGTGGACAGGGGGCCTCGGGCATAAGGCCGACAATGTCTCTCTACCCCCTCTCTCTCCATCTCCGCCCAGACAGGGTATGTAACTGTATCCAATCCTGAGACACACAAGCTGCACAAATACACAAGCGCACGCTCGCACACACATGACTGGCTCAAGGGGCATGTGACTCCCCTCCCCGAGGATTTGAGCTAAGCTCATTCCAGAGTAGTGAGTGTGGCGCGTTCACCCCAGTATTTATTTGTGGGGGCGAGTATAGGTGGGTGGTCTGGATGCGTATGTGTAACGCAACGCACTTTAGAACACCCCTTCCATTCAGCTGGCTCCCGTGATGAGAGATGGCTGAAGGTTCCTGTTTCCCCAGCCAAAGAAGGAGAGGATGCCTCTCAGCTGTGCCATCAGGGAAGCAGCGCTCCAATGGATCCCCACACCTTAGAAATGGCCCTGGGCCTCAGGCAGTACCCTGGGGGGGGGGGGGGGGGGGGGCTCATTAGAGATTGTTTATGCTGAGCGAGTGGCTTCATAACAAGTCATAGCCAGACTGCAGGCCTGCTGGCTCAACAGGCTGCAGTGGCCAGCGACACTGGCACTGTCCCTCGCATGGTGCCTGGCACCATCGAGGGTGTCAGGGGGAAGGATTATCTGATGTACAAGAGAGAGAGCCAAGCGGTTGGTGAACGGCGAGTGCATGTGTGCGTGTGTGAGCGTTCGGGACATCTCTCTCTTCTTTCTCGGGGCCTCTTGTTGACCTCCGGTGAGTCACAGAGCCCAGAGTTGTCTCCAGGAGCAGAGCAGGGGGCCTTCTCCACCGGCCCTGCCTGCACAGTGTGATGGCTGCAGGTAGAGGCCGACATCACCGGGGCCTGGCCCACGCTGGCAGAGTCTGTCTGGTCCAGACTGCCTCCCGCCCAGCCTGCTGTGGTCATCGGTCAGCTCCCCCTCTCAGCATAATCAGAAGCAGGGAAGCAACAAGAAGATAACTCAATTTGAGAACCCCCCCCTAATCTGATCTAAGGGCATTGAGATCTTATTGGAAAGATCAACTCCATTCATTACAGCAGCTCTCTCGGCACTGAGGGTTTATCTAATCTAATATATTTGGCTAGTTCCTCCTGCTCTTTCTATCCGAGGGCTGTGGGCTACCGACCGAAAGGAGTGACATTTCCGAGGGAAACGGGATTGAAAGAACAGAAGTCGGGAGTCCAAACCGCGTCCACGGGTCAGGCCCGGGATCCAGGCGAGGTGTGATGTCAGAAGCAGGTGGGTGCGTACCATCTGGAGGTCATCGATGCGAGTGTTGACCCCTGCAGCCATCTCCTTCCTCTCCTGAGGGGTCTCTGGACACGGGTACAGGGACGCACGGAATCTGAACACACACACACAGAGAGAGACACACACACAGAGGGACACACACAGTGAGACATACACACACACACAGAGAGACACACAGAGGGACACACACACACATAGTTGTGTATGAGAGAAGAGACTGGAGGACAGACATGCTTGCCACAGAGGGATCATTGGCTTTTGGTTTTGCCTCCCAATTGAGACCTTACCCCTCACAGATCTTCCTGACGCGAATCTTTAACTGGTCTCCCTGGAAGAATATGATGAACACAGACTTGTAGACCTGGTCGCCCTGTGAAGGCCAAACACAAGAAGGAGATTGAGGAGTGAGGAGAGGTCCACAGAGCCAGGTCTGAATGAGCCGCGAGTCAGTCAGTCAGTACTGACCGAGGCTGGGTCCTCCAGGGGCTCTTCAATATCCGCCTGCTTTAGGAACACGTTGCCACGGCAAACCCTCCACAGCATCCTCTCAAAGGTGGGGATGCGCTCCCTGCTGATCACCCCGGCAACAAACCTGTGCCAGGACAACAGAGCAAACAAACACTGGCTCCAGTTAACCAGCTGGGGAAGCTGGCTGGCAGCCCCCACGGCAGCAAGCCCTGCTGTACAAGGAGATCTCCATCAGGTCACAGTCTCACAGTGTTTGAACATGAAACAGGTTGGGGACAGGAGACGATCTAAATGAGAGGTATCCTAGTCCGGGTGTTCGACAGCATCGGTGGATTCACTTGTCTGTACGCCAGCCGTGAGATCACTACCCAAAAACATCGAATGTACCTAGAGCATGCATCACAGTGGGCAGATGACTGGCCCCTACCCTGGACTACATGGTCCTCCCCTCGATGACCAACAGAACACTATCCAAGCTACTACTAACTGAGCTTCTATGTAACGCTCCGCTGTTCAGACCCAGAGGGGAGGAGGCAGGGGGGATGGAGGGAGGGGAGGAGGCAGGGGGGATGGGGGGAGGGGAGGAGGCAGGGGGGATGGGGGGAGGGGGAGGAGGCAGGGGGGATGGGGGGAGGGGAGGAGGCAGGGGGGATGGGGGGAGGGGAGGAGGCAGGGGGGATGGGGGGAGGGGAGGAGGCAGGGGGGATGGGGGGAGGGGAGGAGGCAGGGGGGATGGAGGGAGGGGGAGGAGGCAGGGGGGATGGGGGGAGGGGAGGAGGCAGGGGGGATGGAGGGAGGGGGAGGAGGCAGGGGGGATGGGGGGAGGGGGCAGGGGGGATGGGGGGAGGGGAGGAGGCAGGGGGGATGGAGGGAGGGGGAGGAGGCAGGGGGGATGGAGGGAGGGGGAGGAGGCAGGGGGGATGGAGGGAGGGGGAGGAGGCAGGGGGGATGGAGGGAGGGGGAGGAGGCAGGGGGGATGGGGGGAGGGGAGGAGGCAGGGGGGATGGAGGGAGGGGGAGGAGGCAGGGGGGATGGGGGGAGGGGGAGGAGGCAGGGGGGATGGGGGGAGGGGAGGGGGCAGGGGGGATGGGGGGAGGGGAGGAGGCAGGGGGGATGGGGGGAGGGGAGGAGGCAGGGGGGATGGGGGGAGGGGAGGAGGCAGGGGGGATGGGGGGAGGTCTCACCCCAGTCTCAGGGGAGCGGCCCTGCCTGCCTCGTTGGGTTCCAGCAGGGTCGACGACTCCTCCAGCAGATTGGGGTCCTCCATCTGCCAGAAGTGGGGCGTCACGACAGCAAGTCAGGAAATGGACCCAGGTAACGACAACACACTTATGACACATACGCGTCCGATTACAGATTAACAAAACCCATGTGACGTGTAAATGATTTGCAGAAGAGACACTTTTAACTGACTGATTTACTCCCATACAACCTCATAAAGACTTGTAAAAGAGGTCATAGCAGTCCAAGTAAACCCAGCTTTGCTTGTGGATGCAGCACAGTGGAATATCCTTTTCACATCAAAGGTCACTACTATGAGCGCTATTACTATGTCATGAGACCGCATTACACAACTACTACAGCTGAAACATGGCCGTGTGTCAGTGGAAAAATAGGCGTTTTGTTGTGCCACTGACCAAGTGATGGTTTATGGGGTGGGCTGTGGTGGACGCAGGACTGAAAGGAAGGTAAACCTGACCTCATCAAAGAACTGCTGGGTACGCCGTAGGATGTGTTTCAGCTCAGTCAGCTCCAGGAAGTTCTTTTTAAGGGCTTCCTGGTTGGTGTTGATCTCTTTCAGTTCGTTTTCCAGCTTTTCAAAGGTGGCCTAAGGGAGACCGGGGTAGACAGGCTGTTAGTTGGAGGGTACTGGCCAGAGTTGTTGGGTGGTTTCGGTGGTCAGACTCGACCATGGGAGTGGAGGGGAGCGTGAGGGGAGCGTGTGCGGTGGGCACGGTCACCTCCAGGTCTATCATGTCTCGGGGGAAAGGAACCTCGGGGTTCTCTCCCGTGTCCACGATGGGGAGGTTGGCTTTCTTGATCTCTTTCTCCACAAACCCTGACCAATGAAGACACAGAGAAGAGAGTCAAAAGAGAGTGTGCGTGAGTGTGTGTGTGAGAGAGTGAGAATGTGAGAGAGAGAGAGAGCGAGAGAGAGAGAGAGAGAGAGCCAGAGAGAGAGAGCCAGAGAGCCAGAGAGCCAGAGAGCCAGAGAGCCAGAGAGCCAGAGAGCCAGAGAATTGAGAAGCGTTTTGAGAAGGTAGAGGGGAAGCGAGCCTACACTCCACAGCTCACTTACTCAGCTTGCGATCCATCTCCTCACATCGACGCACTTCATTGACGAACTTGCGTTGGAACACGTTCACATCTGGATTCAACTGTGACGCAAACAAAACATCAAAAGTATTTATATTCGGTTGTCACACTTTACAATCTACATGAATACAGACCTGATACTACATTCAAGAATGGCATTTAAAAAATGACCCCGTGACTGTGGGAATATTACGAGAGAAAGAAGTCACGCAGTGAAATAAGAGTTGTCCTTTGTTTCGGCTCAGTCTATAGATGCCTCTCTGCGCCATGGGGCTGTCAAAGAGGCCGTCGTGAGAACAGCTTCCCAGGCTGTCTGCTGGGGTCAGCTGGGAGCACATGACGAGAACGGCACAGCAGGCAGTGTGCCCTATCTCAACCAACAAGCCACTATACCGCATCCTCTGTTAGGAGGTTACAGATACCGTTTGCCACTCGGAGTGCATCACGTCACATGGGACTCACGTCACGAAACTGCACCAATCCGATCTCGCCCAGCTCGCTGACACAGCAGTAGGCAGCCTCGGACTGGAGGAAAAGCTGAGCCAGGGTCATCTCCTCGCTTCGGAAAAGCTCCCCCATGGTGGCTTGGTACGGTGGGCCTGCTCAGCACGCCTGCAAATATCAGTCTCCTGGAAAAGGAGCAATGAAACAGAATCGGTTAAGCTCAAGAAAAAAACAACACCTAAAGCTGTTGCAGAACATGAAGGGGGGTTTTCTCTTATAAGCTCTTGTGGTGTGACCCGTTGACACTGGCAGTTTTGCCACTGTCATAACGGTGTGGGCGTACATTCCTCTAACCTGGTGAAGACAGGAAGCCTAATTACACCACAGTAATGAAGATGGTTGTATCGGTGGTGTGATAGTTTACACAACCTTGAGATGCTACCATGTGACTGACCTAAAAATGTGTCATCTTATTCGGATCCCGTGATCGTTCTAGTTATTTGGTTAAACAAAATAATTTCTGAAAGAATGTAAGCTAGGTAGCTAGTTCAAGAACGCTGATCGTGTGCACGCAACACCGTTGATTGTTATCTACGCCATTCAGACGCTCATGTGAATGCTAAATTAGATGTTTTCAGGTGGGTAGTTCGACAGTTTTAAAGTGCAGAATGCAAATGCCTGGCTTAACGCCCCAACAAGCTTAAGGATTAATCTTGTCCATGTGACTTGTAGTCAAACAGGTTGAATTGATTTTCACAGTTTAAATGCTGCTGTAAAATAGTAGCTATAAATCAGATAGGTCTAGGCTAGTCTTGCTACCTATGACACATGAATATCGTTTTTCAATATATTTGATAAATTAGAAAATAAATACATGTGGAAGTGTCAGGAGCACCTACAGTGAGCTAAAGTTACCTAAATACGGGAGATTTACAGAACCGATTGAATACAATCCACTGTTTCTAGGGACTAGTGTAGACTAAGCCGAAATAAATTGTTTTGTTTACCTAGTGCTACCTGTCTGTACCTCGTTCATCAGCCCCATCTTAAATCACACACATAATGCTAAGCAAGATGGCTATACGTACACTGCTAACCAAACAACAGCGTTAGCGTTAGCTATTCTTAACGTAGCTAAATTGTGTGTAGTTATCTAGTCTAGTTCAGATAGCTACATTACATTAGGCTAGTTAGCTTACTAAATGTCACCAACACAGGACCTTAGCAGAAAATACCCGTTCAGGTTTAAGTTAAACCAGCTATAGGCTAGCTATTACCACAGGTTGGTAATACCACCGCTAGAATCCGAGCTAGGACTAAAACTTTAATAAAGACATACTACTGTAGTATATATTGTCTACAGCTGGCTATGCTCATTTAGTTTAATATTAAGCAAAACAAATCGTGACAGCTGTCTAATAAACTCGGGTCTTACTGTAATAGCTTGTTGGTCTCCGATGAGAATGAACAATCCCAATAATCGTCACTTGGTAGAAAGCTGCGTATTGTGCGTAACCGAGGAAATCAGCTGATCGGCTTCAGACAGAACTTCCTTGGATCTAGGAGGAGGCTTCAGGACCCGACGCAATCTAGTTAAAAATTAAATATTTTGACTCCTTCGCTTTCTAATAGGATATATTAAGATATGACAAATTACTTTTCTTATGGTTTACTTGTAACTTAATATTTTGTAAAAACATTAAAAAAAATAACATTATCTGGTTTGGGTTTTGCATGCACCAGTAAACTGCATACTCATTGACATGTAAAATACTGTCATATTTAAAAAGTACTTTATTTTAACAGTTCATAGTATCAATGTATGTGTCTCTATTTACAAATAAACTAATAGGCCTACTATTAAATGAAGATGGCGAAACGTGTGGATTTTTCAGAAACTGTTTATTGAATGCGAAGTTGAAATACCTGCATGGGACGCTCAAAATCTGTCACGGACACGACACGGTAATTGAAAAACAAGGAGTGACCCTCTCAAGATATTGGCTATTGTTCTGTGCTTGGCATGTTGCTTAGAGGCAGAATTGATCACTATGCCATCTGCTGGAGAAATATAAAACCACAGCCTACCACACCCCTTTTTGCCCCTCTGTCCAAACACCTGACCGGTCATCTATGATACCTTTCTGCATTGATTCAATCAGACTTATTTGTGATCCACTCTTTTTACTTTCATTGGGTCCCCATTTCTGTTGATCCCTGAAATCAGTATATCTCTAACAAAATAGGTAATGAATGTACAACACATGCTTTGATCTTGACAAACAATACAGCCAATCTCATTCCCCATTACCAGTACCAGTGTGTGCCTTTCTGGATCTCTCTAACGCCCCCTCCCTGCCATATCCTGACAGAGTCTCTCCTGTCACCAGGGGTGGAGACTGGCACTTGAGGGGTTTTTATAGACTCAGCCTGGGCATGGAAAGAGGTGGAGCTCCGGTGGCAAGGGAAGCCGGGGGGGGGGGGGGGGGGGGGGGGGCGGGGACCAGGGTGTAGGAAAGGAAAAGTTTGACTAGGTGGTTTCACAGGGAGTCGAGGCATTTGAGTCAGGGCACACATGCCTCAGCTGTGAGAGACTCCGTTCCGTTAGCTAGCCAACATCCCAGGACAAACGCAGAGAGAAAAGAGAGAGAACGAGAGAGAACGAGAGAGAACGAGAGAGAACGAGAGAGGAAAAGAGAGAAAGAGAGAGAAAGAGAGAGGAAGAGAGAGGTGACCTGAGAGCGAGAGAAAGAAGGGGAGAGACAGAAAGTAGAGTAGAAAGTGTTGAGGGAACTGTGGTGTAGAAGCAGAGGAGACATTTGTCAAAGTAGGGAACAAGTCCTGTCTTCTGGACAGCGCGGGCACGCCAGGCTGTGTTGCAGCAGTGTATTCTTGTCCTGGGTGAGTGTGCAAGCGGCTTGTGTGAATTGAGCAGCCATGGCGCATTTAGGCGTGAAGATGGAGCAGGTAGCTTTGACTGAGGTGTCTGATGATGACGAAGAGGTGTCCCTGGTGGCCGCAGCCGTAGAGCCAGACACGGACGACGACCCCTCAGAGGAGGTGGATCTGGTGCTGGGGAAAGGGTCCGGCAGCAAGACAGAAGCCCAGGTGAATGGAGTCATGGTCCTGACCCTGCTGGACAAGATCATCGGTGTGGTGGACCAGATCCAACAGACCCAGAACGGTCTGGAGGCGAGGCAGCAGGACATGGAGAAGTCGGTGGCGGGCATCCAGGGCGAGCTGGCCAAGCTGTCCAAAAGCCACACGGGCACAGCCAACACCGTCAACAAGATGCTGGACAAGGTGCGCAAGGTCAGCGTCAACGTGAAGACGGTCAGGAACAACCTGGAGAAGCAGGCGGGTCAGATCAAGAAGCTGGAGAGCAACGAGAACGAGCTCCTGAAGAGACGCAACTTCAAAGTGCTCATCTACCAGGTGAGGAGGGGGGAAACAGGGGAGGTTCACTGGGAGAATGATGTGTACATGGATGTTTCAATGATCGATACTGTCTGTTGACTGGTAAACATGCAAACTAAGGAAGGCTTCATACTGAAGCATTTGATGTGACCAATTATCCAGCGCTGAACGTCTAAGACACATCACTGGGATTGGTGCATTCCCCACGTTGCAAGGGAAAGTTGTGAGGTAGTGTGAAATGCAGCCAAAATGCTATCATAGCGTCACAGCGGCCTTTTAACATCCTCTCACTAGAGTGGAGAATCTCCTCACATTGGGGCATGAGCTGACCCTGACGTGTGCGTACTATGAAGCGGCGAGATGTTAGTGCCTTTTCTGTCGGGTGTTTGAGCACCTTTGAGGACCTTTAAATTGTCAATGATTAGGGTGTGTTGGACAATTGAGGTCTTGTGGTATCTTTTTTCAACTCAACAAATTTGCAACTGACAAATCTTTATTTAAAATGTTGACCAATTCTTTAAATGTTTATAGGATTATTCATGTTAGTTGCTGTGGACATGCAGGGAGTCAACTCAGGTCAAGCAAGTAGTAAAGTAAAGTTGGCAGGACAGGCTTGATGGGCACTCCCTCTGAGATGACCCTGCCAGTAAGAACACTTATTCTTACACATCTTCCTCCATGAGGAGTTTCCCAGCACTGTAGAGGGATTCTGCTGAGGGCTCGACAACAGACGCTGGATACTGACCTTTTCCACACGACGGTTCAACATAGTTATTCTTTATGCTAAATAAAGCAATGAGACCTGAGGGGGCAGATCTGCAGATGGGCCTCATAAACACTGCAATGTCTGTCAGTCCAACCAACGCCCCACGCAGGATGGCTGAGGTAACAGGAAGCTGGCAGGCACCCCGTCGTGTAAGATGAAGACATGTCTTCTCCTTATATCTGACCTGATCTCTGGTCTCCCACTGCCAATTCGTCATGTCCTATTTGGCTGTAAAACTCCCAATAACCCAGTGTGAATATAGAATCGCTGAGGCTGCTGTAATGATCCCACAGGAGTATACATATACTAGAACTAGGAGTAAACAATTCCCCTGTTCTATAAATTGTGTATCTGTAATACACAAGTGTGCTTCAGCAAATGCTTCATAAATACTTTGTGTGAGAGATGAAGGTTTTCGTCATTCAGATTTTCCCAGTGATTCATGAAGGGGTATATCAGTGTGTATTCATTAAATTCTGAATCAACACATGTACACCAGTGAGTGAGAGAGTCTAAACTGATCAAGTGTTGCTGTGTTTCTATGACCTAGTCTTTTTTTAGCCCGCTGTGCTGTAACGTCTGTCTGATAGCAGGATGACACTTTGGGTAGTTTGCATTCTGGCTCAGGGCTGGATCCGTCAAGGATCTGTAAAGTACCTGAGAATACTTGTCTCCCATTACTTGTCCTCAGACATCATTATGAATAAGGGAACATCGACACGACTTACTTAGATGACCTTGATGTCACAATTTTCTTAATCAATCTAACATAAAGTGTCAAACAGTATCCTCTCACTCTGCTGCCAGGTGTTCTGGTATGCACCTGTTGATTTAACACATCATGTGAATGGATCTTGCCTTCTATTTGAGAGCCGGTGTATGAAGCCTGTATTGAACAGGGTGTTCTGGGGCGTCTGCATTGGCATGGGCGGTCTCATTTTCAGATCTGCCTCCCAGGAATGTCCACCGTGGCAGTAGGTTACACTACTGGCATCTAGCAGAAATCTAATCAGAGGGGCGAGAGATTAATAAATTACTCCAGTAAACCAGGGCCCCCCTGCTGTTTGACACGACCAGGATTCCAACCTCCGCCAGTTTGATTTGGTTTGTGCGTATGTATGTATGTCTGTCTGTTTGTGTCTGTGTGTGTGAATACAGGTGCAAGCATATCTGAAGCAACAGGTATTCAAGACTGTTTACTGATCCCTTGCTCAGTCAAGTTCCAACAAACCCACGTAGACGCCTCGAATTCCTCATCTAATGAACAATTGTGTCTTACCATATCCAGCTTTGGTTCCCTCGTTATGTACACACCTGTGTGACATCAACAAATTAAAACCATGTAGACCTGTAACTGAACCACCACAGCCTGGCTGTGCTGAGGGTTCCATGTTACCATGGACACTGGGTCTATCTCGTTAGTGTCTGCGCTGTGCCTGTGGCTGTGACTTTCATGTTGCAGTGGTCGTACAGGCCTCCCAGCTCTATTTATTGCCAGCTTCTGCGGGGTGTCAGATGAAGTGGCCCTGAAGGAGCAGGGCCAGAGAGTGACAGCACGGCAAATCAACACTGGTTCTGAGTCAGGTTTCACTCCTCCCCCCTGTCTGCCTCCTGATGTGTCTATGTGTTAGTGCATCTCTACAGTACATGATTAGACTAGATTATAGTAGATAGACTGGACATCTTTATTGTCTGTCAAACATATTTTATTCATGTTTTTCTTTGGATACAACAATGACATAATGCTAATAAACATAAATGCACATACCGTATTAGGCAAATGCTGTTGTACTTACAGTGACAGTGTGTGTGTGTGGGTGTGTGTGTGGGTGTGTGGGTGGGTGCATGTTTGAGAGTGGCCATGCTCTGTCTGTGGAAGTGTCCTGTCGGTGTACCATAAGCGTGTAAGTGTGTCGATGTGTGTGTGTCGAAGGAAGTCGATGCGTGCATGCATGTTTGTGTGTCAGGAGGTGTTTCCGTCCACCACAGGTGTTTCTCTCTTATGTTACTGCGTGCGTCTCTACACTCTGAGAATAGCCACATTCTTTTAGATTGCTGGCCTCACAAATTTGTTTCGACACTGATGCTTTATAATTAAACCTGGATTGACAGGAGCAGACAGGCACCAGGATTAGCCAGTGTTTAGCATACAACAGTCAAGAAATCCACTGTACTGAAAGACCCCTCAGGCGCAGCATGGACTGATCCACCTGTCCCGTAAAGCTCACCTGTTGAAGTGACTCTGTGGGAGTGGTACATCTCATTCCAGTCCTCGTCTGAAGAGGCCTCCTTGTGTGGTCCCGTTCTGAAAGCGAGGGGCTGGTCCTTCTCTCCCCTCCGTCGGAGGGTCCCAGCAGCAGCTGAGGGTTTTGTGGTCTCAGCACTGGTCACTTCTCGCCTTTCATCACCCCTAGCTGCTTGGCGACCCCCTCTTGACCTAGAGGGCCCTCCTCCTCTCCTGTCCTCTCCCTCACCCTCGGCTAGCCTCTGCTTCACAGATCCCCCCGTAGCCCCAGAATGTGGGGACTGAGACGAATGTCTTTAGTCTCTGAAGTGGGCTTGCTTTCACTTGGCCATCTGTCGATGCACAATTACACATTACCTCTAGGTCTCACTTTGTGTTAGTGGGATGATCTGATCCCACTAACACAATGATGATGGGCTGGATCACTGTGATAGGATGGAGTCCACAGTCAGAAAGTCGTGTGTGTGTGTGATGGGCTGTAGTAGGCTGAGGAACCATAAGTTGTGCTGGCATCATGTCAGGACCAGTGACAGCCACATGGCCAACTCTATCAGAGGGGACATCCGTCTTCTCACTTCTATCCCCTGACCCTCCTACCCTCTCCATTCCAGTCCCAGACTTCTGACCCATTTACTCCCCAGGTCTTAGATGTGACCCTCCATCTATCTTCTTTTCTGGGCCTGACCTACACATTGACAATCTACAGGAAAAATTCCCTGCTTGGAACTTCCAAAGACTGTGGCCATGGCAAGCAGTAAGTAGATAGGTAGAGAGCAGTTCAAAGTTAGCCCTCTGATTCACCCCACTGGCATCTCTCTTCCCCCTCTCTCCTTCCTCTCTCCTTCACTCACTCCCTCTCTCTGTCTCTCTCTCTGTCTTTCTGATCTATCTCTCTTCCACTCTCCCTCAATCTCTTCCATCCTCTCTTTCTCCTCCACTATCTATCTATCTATCTATCTATCTATCTATCTATCTATCTATCTATCTATCTATCTATCTCTCTCTCTCTCTCTCTCTCTCTCTCTCTTCTCTCTCTCTCTCTCTCTCTCTCTCTCTCTCTCTCTCTCTCTCTCTCTCTCTCTCTCTCTCTCTCTTTCTCTCTCTCTCTCTCTCTCTCCCATCTTCCTGGAGTTTGTAGACAGGCTCTACATTTCACTGTTGCGTGTCAGCTCCTCTGTAGAACATTGCTTCAGAAATTTGATACCGGGGTGCCTGAGTGTGTGTGTGCCTGTGTGCCTGTGTGTGTGTGTGTGTGTGTGTGTGTGTGTGGGTGTGGGTGTGTGTGGGTGTGTGTGTGGGTGTGTGTGGGTGGGTGTGTGGGTGGGTGGGTGTGTGAAACGTCAGCTAACTCCCTCTCACTCACCCCTCACATTTGTGAATTACTCACTGGCATGGTGTTATGTTAACTACATCGAAGCCACATCATGTCAGTTACTTACAAAAATGGACATATTTCAGACCTAGATGACAGTACACTTTCAAGTTGACCCCTCTTTACCTTCCTTTTGAAGGCAGATGAGAACTGTTTGCTTGGGAGAAATCCTTACTTTGTTCCGCTTGTCTTGTTGTGATTTGCTTTCAGCTGTGCTGAACCCATCTCCTGTTTTGTTTGATGGACTAAACCATCCTTGGGCCAACGATAGCTCTAGGCTCAGTCGTTCGGTGATCTTGTAGCGGTCTAATAGTTTGTCTTTCCTCGTATCTCTCCTGGCATTAGGGAGTTATAAAGACTCGGGAATAATACTATAAGTATCTCTTTGTCCTGTGGCCAGGGAGAAATGCTTGTATTACACTGTTAGCAAATGCAGCCTACTTCCTGGGACTGTTTAGTGGTGACTGTGGGCCTGTTGGGAAACACGTTACTTGTTGTTTTGTCTCAATCATGGGCCTTGCCTTGTTTGTTTCCTGTTCCCCATTAGCTAATCCCAACTGTGACCCCTGTCCGTTGTGCCGGAGTGTGTGTGGATGTGTGTTTATATATGTGTGTGTGTGTGTGTTTATATGTGTGCGTGTTGATATGAGTGGATTTGTGTGTGTGAATGTGTGCATGTGTTCTTTATTTTCCACAACCTACCAGCCTGGGACCTGTCGAGGACCAAATGGAGCCAGAGTAGTGACACTTGCAACAACATTTATTCCATTCAGCCATGGGTTTGATGTCAACAGCAAAGCTTGACCCTGATTGGCCGGCTTGCAAACTCGCCACTCCAGACATTACCAACTGAGCCAAAGATCAGATCACCTTTCCAATCATACAGGCTTTTATCCAGGTTAATGGATCAAATATTTTTCGTCTCTATATCCTGGTTAGAACTAGTTGAGCTGAGACTGTTTGCTGTGAATCAACCGCCAAAATAGTAATAACTTTGCCAAACATTTCCTTGGTTATCTGCTATCTATCTGCTCTGCTGCTTTGATTATAAATACCCCCGGAGCGATGGTATGGAATGGCAACGTGTCCCATTTCATTGAGTGAGTCTGAATTTAGCCATCAGCTGCACGGATTGATAGTGTGTGTACTTGCATGTGTGCATGTGTGTGTGTAAGTGTGTATACACACTATAGACGATTGAATTGGTTGTGAATTTGTCATTTACGTTGCTTTTCATAACTCAGTACCATTGTGTGATGTGCAGGGGAACATATTTGGCACAGCACAGTACTGTGCACACCTTGGTGTTTTATCAAGGTTGTCTGCTGATATTTCCCTCCTGTGCTGCTACTGATTGGACTGTGTGTTCCTGGCAGAGGCCTGTGAGTTATGGTCTGTCAGTGAGATCTAGGCTGGACAACGGTGGGCTCTGATAAACCCGTTGACTTCCATAGCATCACATAGGGAGGTGTTCACACTGGTCAAGCTTCAGAAACACTCTCACAGTAATGTACTTGTAGGAATATAGCTGTAATGAAGACATATTGCGACTAACAAGTAGTTGTCGCTCTTTCTGAGAAGCGGGACATCTCTGGGAATGAATCCCAGAAAAGATCAGGGATCTCGGAGAAAATGGCTTTCATCCTTGTCTCACACCCGACACATCCCTTTCTCAAAAAGTAGTTGCACAATTAGCTGTGCCAAGTTCAAAACCAGACAGGGCAGATTGGATGTCTCTATGTGTTTCTTATCTCACCAGACATTATCAGACAGGACGGAAGGCTCATTAATCTGTTCTCCAGGCTGGTGCAGCCTCATTCGACACTGAACATTCATTACACTGTAAAACCTGTTTGTCATCCTTAAATAAGCACCCAGAGACGTGCTATGTGTCATTTTTATGTGAAATTAATGATCAAGTTGAAGATTAGAATCATCTGTGTCTAATGGAACATTAATGTAATGCTCTCATGATGATTAAGTAGGTGATAGGTACGTGTACATGATAAGCTTGTGGAAAAGCAAGTGCTCCATTTTGGTCTGGATCCATGGCAACAGGACTGGTAACCAATGGATTCCTGTGGGTTTAGTCAAAGCCGTTTCATAGACAAGGGGTATCCCAGAGTCCTATGAGTGAGGTCATAAATCACACAGACGAAAAAACCTAGGGAAGTCCTTTCTTGTGTCAGGGTTTATAGCTCCACCATCACTCCTGCACCACAGCGACCAGAAGAGAAGGACATTCTTTCAGTTGGACTGCAAGTGGGAATTCTGACTGTTGGGATTTGTGGACGTCATTGTTCTTTGTCATTCTCTCACATTCTCACTCCATCATATTAGGGCGAAATTGGATATTGGATATTGGATATTGGATATTGGACATTGTATAAAAGAATAAGGGAAATGGGAACCTGGTAACTCAGAGAACAGGATTCCTATTGTACCTCCTGCACCACAGGCTCAGTTCGGAGGATTCCCAGGTTGGCCTGGGGGTGGCAGGAAGCTGAACTCTCGCTCATGCAACTGTGGAGAGCATGAAATCAACCGGTGTCACAAGGCTAACAAACACCCCAAATGAACTTCTGTGTGGAAATACATTAAGGTTAGCTACCAAACAGAACATGGGGGTATTTGTCTCCCCTTATGTGATATGCCTGCGACTCCGTCTGGTTCTCCTTCCTCTAAGTCTCTGACCGTCCCGTGGGTCAGGGCCTTTGCTCACTTTGAAAGTCGAATGCACAGCTGCATGGAGTGGACATGAGCAGACAGCTGCTTGCTTGACTCACCAGAGCAATCTTTCATCACACTGCCTCAGGAGGAATGGGGGGGAGGGGGGGTCAGGGGTAGAGGAGAGTTCTCTGCAGCAAGGGAGTACAGCCATGGATGAGTGCCCAGTAACACTCCCTACCCTACTATGTCAAGGCACACCACAGCAACAGTTAGGAACAACATGCATTGCCTCACTGTGATGTTTGAAGTTTCAAATAGTTAGACCAGTATTGACATCTCCTCTAGTAAAATACGGTCTGTCAGTAACATGTCTTTGACATTTCAAGGTACAGTATAAAAAAATTAATATTAATCCATCCCCTGCTGGAATTTAAGCTGTCTTTGAATGGCGACAGCAAGCGAGTGAAATACAGCATCCATTAAAAATCACGTTGTTTCAAATGTCAGACTGGGACATCACGATCAGGTTAATCTACAAACTGATGTTGTTCGATACTCGCATCATCTGATATTAGCTGAGATTGACTCTCACAGAATGTGAGAGAGAGAGTTTGTGAGGTAGACAGGGCTATTTAGCCTGGCGTAGAGGTTACACGCCGCTGTGGCGCTTGTCAAAGCTACTGGTCTTTATTTAATGCCGCTCCGGACAACTGCTCCGTCGTACATGACAACAGTGGGAGATTATAGAATGAGCAGCAGTACGCATGAGTCAGAGGGAGAAAACTGCCTATAAGTAGAATTCGACTAAATAAAAGCTTTTTATGGTTTGCAAGCGGAACACAGAGTTCAAACGAATCCAAGAGTACATGTCTGTTACGTCTTTACACTGAGTACACACAGTGACACAGTATTCTAATGCAGTTGTGTATGACTGTTCTGTGGTTATTGCTTTATGTTTGGTGATGCGCAACCATTTGGTTACGTCATCATGCAGGTTCGTGGCTCAAGGAACAATCATGTAAAAGGCTACTGGAAGTTAATGGTCTGACTTTCTTGGACTCATTATTCAAAGCATAACAGTGTTGCCTGCGGTGAATGACTAACTTTATGTTTTTTTACTGTCTTTGGTAGGTTTTATTGAATTAGTAATTTAATTCTCAATGACTTCTTTTTCTATCTTACTAACTAAAATCTTTCGAAAGGCTCATTAAATACAGGTACATGAAATGTTTTTGAAGTCTCTCAAATTACAGTCTCTCGCTCTTCTGGTCACTTTCTCGCTCTCTCTCCAGTGGGAGACAGTAAACGTCTTATTTATCATGTTCTCTGAGCTTCAGGCAGATATGTTTTCAGACTCTAGCTCCTGAGTAGTGCTCTCCATTGAGAGATCGCTCCTGAGCCCAGGCTAATGTCGACAGGTGTAACACACACACAGACAGACACACAAACACGCGCACACACGCACACACATGGTGTATCACCAGTTGTTTCCAAGAGCAGCGATTCAGGCCACCCCAGGCCAGGCTTCTCTCTGAGGAGAGACAGCAGCGTGAACAAACAGCTCCCTCTTTGAGCTCTCACACACATGCTCCAACCCCAGCCCTTCCACAGGCACACACAGGCACACACAGACACACACAGACACACACACACAGACACACGCACTCGCTTTCTCCTCACCCACACTCACACGTAGACATGACTTTTCCATTGCTTGAATCAATAGGAAGAGAGAGGAGAGAGAATTCAGTAGCATGGGAACACTAATGGAGTTTCCATCTCTCCCCTCTCTCTCTCTCTCTCTCTCTCTCTCTCTCCCGTCATCTCTCCTCTCTCTCTGTTATTGTCCCAGAGAGCAGAGATCACCGTGACAGAGTGTGGACAGATCTCTCTTTCCTTCCGTCCGTGGATCTGGTAATCAGACAGAAAGCCGCCATAGCGGGACGGCCGCCACAAAGCCCCCTCGTTTAGACATCCCCTCCGCCCTGCTCTCATTTCCTGCACTTGCATGACTTCAGTCTCTCCCAGCATGCCGTGCGGTACAGTGTTTCCATTGGCTGCAACGGCTTCCTGTTCCAGCTTGCTGATTGTTATTCTGTGAAGAGGCTGAACAGTGAGAGAAGGTGTTCTCAGTCTGAGTCTGGCCTGGGTGGGGGGGGGGGGCTTAGGTAGGGGGTGTTGGTGGGGGTGTAGACACCAACCCTGGTCTTTTTTCACTTCCTTTCAGCATTGTTTAGGGAGGGTGAGGCGCCTATCCACATATTACAACACCACAATATAATCATACCTCAGGTGGAATGCTGCAGTGTTTTTTTGTGACAGGACCGATGACTTTGGGGGATCGATCATTGGACAAATGTGATGTGTCACAAAAACCATTGCCGCTAGGTTAAGGACGTGCGGCTGGGACTTGCCGGCATAAACCTTTAACGAGGACTTTACACTTTAAAGGTGGTTGCCTTGGTGACATGGGCTTCTGTTTATCTGTTGCCATGTTGAGGGGAGGGGGTGAGTGTCTGGGGGAGAGGTGGGAGGGCAAAATGTTGCAGTGGATGGTAGCCAGGGAATGGTGGGAATCTAGAGAGAGGGAGACAAGCCGAGAATAAACACACTGCCTGCGAGCCCACTCACAGGACCAGATATGGAAGTAATGTCCCTTTTACGATAGGTTTCTCTGGTTCCATGGTGAACACACGAGGGGAGATGGTTGAGTATCGGTTGAAGCTATTGTTCAGGTAATCGTCTTTCAAACGGGGAACTTTCCAAGTCTATTTCAGTCACGTTGATTACATCTCTGCTAGTCTGCTGTGCAAACCAGTGAACGGGTCTAGCACATCTCAACTGTTCCACAATCTCTCCACGCGGAACCTTGATGTACACATCATTCCCTGTCATGGTAACTCATTTGGCTCCTCTGTAGACAATATGTATGCATACAAACAAACGCATACTCGCCCCAATCCGTCTTTTCCTCTCCAGATGTCCGCGCTTTGATAATGACGTCACTGTGAGGTGCCTTGCAAGTATTTCACGTCCATCTCAGATCTCTTCTATGAACAATACACATAGACAGGAGATCACAAGTGGAGGGGGGAGGGAGGGAGGGAGGGAGGGAGGGAGGGAGGGAGGGAGGGAGGGAGGGAGGGAGGGAGGGAGGGAGGGAGGGAGGGAGGGAGGGAGGGAGGGAGGGAGGGAGGGCAGGAGGGATCTTTTCTCTGTCTGCTCATCGATTGATCTGGCTGTTTCATCTAATTGGATGATGAAGATGGAGGTTTCTCTCAGTGGCCAATCCTGTTTTATCAGCCAATTCTTTGCCAGCCAATCAGTCTCTAGTCAACAACCTGAGCCCAGAAAATGTACATCAAATTATCCCTCGCCAGTAATCAATACCTAGTAGAGCAGAAAGGGGAGAGACAGCGGTAAGGTGGGGGAAAGGCAGGGGAGAGACAAGGGGAGAAGATGAAGGGAAAGTGGGAGGAGTCTAAACACTTGTGATCTTTCCATTCCATGCCCAAACATACCCTTACTCAGACTCTCAGTCAGAGATCAATCACACGCACGCACACACACGCACATGCGTGCACAGGCCTGCTGAGATGAAAGAATCCCTTCATGTGTCCTTGGATGGAAGCAGCTCATGTGAAGCTCTCACTGTGCATGTACAAGAAACCTCACCTGAACAGTGGTGTTGTGAAAAACTCTAAGCGGGTTATCATGATCTCACTATGAGGTCGGGGTCTGCACAAACGAGAGGGGAAAGGTGACTCAATCACTCCAAACTACGAGGAAAATGTGCCCGTTGTCAACACAAGCAGTTCTCTTAAAAACAGAACCAATATGGAAGGAGAAGGTGAAAGGGTTCACATGGGGAGGAGAAAAATCAGACACACAAATAAAGTGAGTAAAGTCGAAGGACTATGTGTGGTGCAGTAGAGTGAAGGCCACTCTGTAGGGCATGCTGGGACAACCACACAACCCTCCTGGGGTCAGACAGAGTAACCCTGGGATCAGGGCCAGGTGTTCTGAACATGTGGAACATGTGTTTATCTAACAACACACAGCATTGTTGTAGCATTTTAAAAAACCTCACTATCGGGGGAAACCTGCAAGATGCGTATGTGTGACTTCAAAGGTCCTCAGTTATTTGTTGAAGGGTTCTCAAAGAGCACAGTATGTTCCGTGCTCACAAATATTCACCCTTAAGTTCTAGACACAACCTGTCTGCCATATTCATTTGATTATAATGATTTGATTTAATGCATCTGTTGTGAAGGTGCATGTGATATTTCTGGCCACTAGAGGGAGTAAAGACTGCAAAAACGTGGTGCACTGAAGCTCAATTCTGAGGCTGTGTGGCAAAATACCTCATTCTGAAAAAGAATACATGTAACGAAATGCAGTCATCCATCTCATCATGAGCATAGTGTTATCTTCATTTAGTCCATGGTAAAAATGTCCAATTGAGTAAACATATGCGTTCTCTGTGTGTCTGCAGGATGAGATGAAAGCCCCCAAAGCATCCAAGTCGACCAAGGGGTCTAAGAATGTTCTGGAAGGTGTGGCCGAAGAGGAGGGTGAGGAGCAGGCTGCGGAGGACCGGGGTGAGGGAGCGCACCTCGGCCCCACCTCAGAGGACGAGGTGGAGATCGAGGAGATCATCGAGGAGTCCCGGGCAGAGCGCATCAAGCGCACCAGCAAGCAGCGTGTGGAGAACATCAAGAAGGCTTTCTCCAAAGAGAAGATGGAGAAGACCAAGCTAAAGACCAAGGAGAACCTGGCGAAGACCAAGCAACGCACCCGCGAGAACCTGGAGAAGACCCGTCAGAAAACCCGCGAGAACCTGGAGAAGACCAAGCACAGTCTGGGGAAGAAGATGAACCAGCTGGGCACTCGTATGACGCCCAACCAGGAGCGCAAGGAGATGGTGAAGAAGTCCCTGACCCCTGACCACACGGTGCACGCCCGCTCCAAGACAGCTGTGTACCGCGTGCCGCCGTTCACCTTCCACGTGAAGAAGATCCGGGACGGGGAGGAGGAGGAGGTGAATCAGAGCAAGGAATCGGTGGTGGTGGCTGAGGAGGAGGCCCTGGAAGAGGAGGAGGCCCTGGAAGAGGAGGAGCTCGGCCTGCATGTGGAGGTGGAGGAGGGGGAGCTGGTCTGCGTCGACAGCCCAGAGATGGAGGCTCTTCTGGAAGCGGCGGAGGACTCTCAGCTGGTCATGGTGGAAAGAGACCTCCCTACGAAGACAAGCAGCAAACATATCAATTGATAGGCTCAGGACTGGAAAAATGATATAATAAACGGATAAAGAGGATAAAGTGAAGGGAAAAAGGAATAAGAGAGATTTCAATAGCAATGACTCAGCATACATTGTCAGGACTGTCTGGATATGTTCAAAAATCAATGTGCACAATCGTTGATTTGTACTTTTACTTCACCAAACTGGACAGATTTCTCTGTAATTTCCGCTCATATTAATTATTAACATTGCAAGAACCAAGCATATTATTCACACACATTTTCTTGGCTTTCAGCATTGTGTTCTTTTTATAATTATAGAGTCATACAAAGAGAACTAGTTGGCACCAACGCTGAGTCTGAGGTACCCCTTGTTTATATCAGTTTTCTATGGAATGACCGACAATGCAAAAGTGTGAAAATTGTATTTGTGGTTGTAATTGAATGCACAAAAGTTGCTAACAGACATGTATAGCAATGTTAATGATAAAAGGAAGAGTGTACCTGGTTTGAGGGTTACTGGCATGTGAATTTGTGTTTTGATGAACTGGGAGCCTGAGGGCATTTCTAGATTGTTCTCACGTGTCTACGACAAGACAACAGGCTGACATACTGAATGTCTTCCTTGAATGAAGAGTTTACAGAACTGTTCAAGAATGTGACCAGTCACAAGACAGCAGACATACGTTTGGCTCTTTGCAACACAGGGCCCGTGTTGAAGGTTTGTGTGTAAGACGTTTTTCACCCATGAAAGGAGACGCAGATAAGCAACGTAAGATTAAGATGGAGATCATCGTTTTCCTCTTTCGTCATGGTGGCTAAACAATATATACAGCATCCCTCCCAAATGAAAAGTATTTCATAAATTCCTCAAAGCATTGTTTTGAGAGATTCGTGAAAACTACTGATATCCATATTTTGTCATGTTATTTTGTTTTTATAAGACAAAATTACTTGTATTTAATTTGAAACTGGGATGGATGTACTCTGTTTAGATGTACTTATAGGTATAGCACAGACTTTTGAGTTGTATGATATTGTAATAGTCAGGAAATAGCTTTCTTTCTCTGTGCCATAACAGTCTAGTTGCCAATGTAACCACAATGCTTCTAGCTGATGTTATATATATATATTATCAGCCATCTTGGAGTAAGCTTTCATGTCCTTATCAGAGCTGCCATTTAGAATTTCGACCTTACAATGTATTTTCTCACCACACACCCTTATTAGTATGTTCTGAATTGAGACATAAGGGCTGAAGACCCTCATACTGCTGTGCTATCAACACAGACAGAGCCTTTTAGAGGAGAAGATTGACTACCTTAACTAGTCAATGTGTCACCATGGCCACAGCACATACTAAGCCACTTCCTCTGCTGTAGTTGTGAGGATAAACACCAGATAATCTGATTGGTCCCCCTACAGCTATAGCTGCAGTTAGATAATAGTTTAATTACATTCTAAATGGCACATGGACATTAAATAGCATTACCAACTTAGCCAGGGCTGGGAGCCACCTGCCAGAGTAAATGTTAGTAAGTTGTAAGTAGTTTTATAAAGGTAAAGGACCAGGAGAAAATTAATTGCCTCTCCTTGGTCTTAGTGTCTCAATCACTTGGTGAATTTTAATGTAGGTTCAGTTTAATTGTGTATGATGTGCTGGTATCCGTAAAACTGTATAATGACTGGATTAGCTCAGTGGGTAAATGCCGGTGTTGCCTTGTCCTCGAGTTTTGTTTGACAGGAAAGGACTGACAGCACTCATGGTGTAATAGTCATCAACAGAGTGGGCTTTCCTCCTCTGCTCCAGAGTCCCTGTGTCTGACCTTGAAGAAAAGGGCATAGTGGGAGGGGCCACGTCCATGGAACACCATTAGAATGATCAATAAAGCAGGGAACCTGATTAAGCAGAGTGCTTTCTCCAAGTGTTTGTGTTGGGGGGTGGGCCAAATGGAGCAAACACTTGAAGGAGCACTGTAGATGTGGATTGGAAGGTGAGTTACACATGTCAACCGTGTAAGTCCAAGGCCAAATCTAACAATATACACGCACACACATACACAAACAAACACACACACACACAGACACACACACACACACAGACACACACAGGGACACTGCTACCCCCCACTCCTCCAACAACAACAGGTGGAGCATTATGTACTGAAGTGAGGTCTGGAGGTCTGTTCTGTCCACAACATGTAGCCTGACAAGGCAACGGCACTGTTTGCCTCTGTAAGATGTCGAATGACCAGCCACACAACAGTCCCAGCTGTGGCCAAGGGGATATATTGTCAATGTCAATGGTCATATTGTTCTGTGTATGCTTCTGATGAACAATGGCAGTGTAATCACAGCATCTTCCCTAACCACATATATATATATATAGCCTACATCTATCAATAAAACCTGACTTACACCTGATGTCTTCTCTCATTCCGTGTTTTAAAGCTGTGGTTGATCATCAAAATGTTAAATATGTACTACATTCTGTCTTTCAGTCTTTTGCCATTTATACAAATGACCACAAGATGACCAAATAGGCTATATTAATATAACATATAATAATAATAATAAAAATTATATTAGGCCTTAGCCATGTGACCTTTCATACCATTACGAAAGAGTAATTGCACAATCAGTTTAGAAGTGTCAATGAAGATATGTGTCTTGTCTCAGAATCTTCAAATTTGGATGAACTTTTCATTAATCTTCTTCAGACACACATGTAACTTGTGCATCACTTATGTGTACATTGCAAAATAAATCCCTACCAGGGCAAAGATATTAGGTATGAGCTGTCTTATGCTTAAAACTAGTATATCAACTGATTTTCACTTGATAAGATTTCTTAACATAATGTATAATTGACTTAAATTAAGTCACTAGAAAATACATTTGTATAATATACTTAATATAAATCCGACTACAGTTAAAATTTGAAGATTATCAGAGTGTTTGCAGTGTAGTCACTGTCTTTATTAGTAGGCTATCTGGTAAAGGAAGTAAATCACCAAGTGGTATTCGGGGAAAAGAGAAAGGCGAGTGTATAAAAGGGCAATTAGTTCATTGTGTTTCCATCCAAGCAAAATATGGCCTTCTGTTGTTGTTTATTATGCACCAAACGCATTAGTCGCAAAAATATCAGGAACTTGTCAGTACAACGCTGTACTGATGTGACTACATGAATGCTGCTCACGTTTAGTCGTATTAAACCTGTGATGACGTACACACTGCCAGTAATTCAGATGACTTCCAGACTGGCTGTTGCGATGAATACACTTCCTCCCGCTGTAAGGTTATACTTGTGGTATCGCTTGCGGAGGGAGTTTGGCTTCACAGGAACAGCCTGCATTGCGAGGGCAGTAAACACGATTGAGCGCAACCTCCCTTCAGTCTTTAATCCCGCCTCTAAGCAATATACTTTACACTGGTTGGATGAAAGTATTTTGGAGTCTTCTATTGCAGCCTTTTCATGTCAATCAATTGTTTAGTGGCATTTCTGAGCTGTCGAGGGTGCGAAAGGTCTGAGGAGCCTACAGAAGTATTTTACGTGTTTAAAGAAATTGAAAACAGCTACCGTTTTTGTTCTTACTGGCCAAGTAGCGTTTCAATTTCAAAGGCAGAAGATTCACGTTTTCAAGAGGCATCGGAAGTGTATAATTTCGTTTTCAGCTGAATCTGTGCTGACTTTTCAAAGGATAATTCAAGTAAGTGTGGAGGAAGCTCATGTCGCATACGTTTATTCGTAAGGTTGATGATGCAATACAGCTGTCAAATTGTAAAATGTGATTACATTAGGACGCCACACCAGTTTTGGGATTGACTGTGCCACATATAAATATCAGTGGTGCGGGGAATCCCTCCATCTATTGATACGTCGCTCTGTTACATAAGTAGACTAGATAGGCAAAAGTTTTATTGAGCGTCTGTTTTGTAAAGCACACCTTTTTAGCTTCCAGTTTTGTAGTATTTTTTTTGTGCTAACTTGCTCGGTTAGATCGTTTACCGTCTGCCGTTTTGTCCACATACGTTTGAAACCAAGATCAGTTAATGTGCTTCAAGGAAAGCATCATTATCCGCTGATTAAACTTGAGATATCATCTATACCTGGAACCTATCATTCAAGTGTGTATCGGTTGGGGATATTATAATGCATTGCACATGAACACCCGTATGCAATAAACAGGGTCCCAAAGTCACACACGCGAAGACAGACCCTCTTTCTCTCTCTAAGAACATGCTGTCTAGGTCCACGGAATTAGATGTAGCTTCACTGCATCTCGTGTAACTATGTATCCAAGGGGTCAATCATTATAGATGGACAGTCATCAGATGGACAACTGTCACCTGTATATTGTAGTTGATGCTTGTGTTTACTTAAGTGGTACATGGAGGGAGTGGCCACAAATAGATGACTGTGTTACATCACTCCTGTTAAAGGAAATACATAGGAGAGAAAATACTGGCAATGTAAACTGTATTCACTATCTACTTCCTCATAGTGTCAGTCATTATATTGTATTGGCTCATCCCATTCATGGAATTTGGAAACTGCAGACCAAAACATAACTCGTGGAATGGTGATTGAAAGCCAATGTCCCGGGCAATGAGACAACCCTATAGGACATGATCTGCTGCTACGGAAGCAAAACGCACAGAGGAGCCATGTAGTCAGTTCAGTAGTCAGTTCAGGAGTCAGTTCAGGAGTGTTCATTTACATTTAGTCATTTAGCAGACGCTCTTATCCAGAGCGACTTACAGTAAGTACAGGGAAATTTCCCCCGAGGCAAGTAGGGTGAAGTGCCTTGCCCAAGGACACAACGTCATTTGGCTGGGAATCGGCGGGGAATCAATCCGGCAACCTTCTGATTACTAGCCTGACTCCCTCACCGCTCAGCCATCTGACTAAATGTTCAATGTCTCTGTGGCTGTCGCCTCACAGCTCATTCCTCCCCACTCTTCTAAAGGACTACCAAGAAGTTAAGGGTCTCGGCTGAGACAGTCTCTTTCTGTGCATTTATCCCATGGATGACACACACCAACCAGCTGGATGTCAGTGTATAAATCCCCCCCCCCCCATCTCACGAGGGTTGTCCTCCGAACCAAAACCGACAGTACACCAACATTGTCGGGGATGTGCGAAAGAAAATGATGGGACATTGTCTTGTCATCTCTGATGGTAAAACACAAGAAGGCAGCTGCATTGAAAACGTCCAGTGGTCGATACATAAGTTTGTACCATGACTGAAAGTCAGCTGTGCTTTGTTTTTTAAAGTTTTGTTTCATAGAAGTTCACATCATTTCTCTGTCTATGGTGCACATGAAGAGGAATAGGGTCGTTATTAGATGATGACTCATATATTTCTGAGGGGCTGCCCCTGTCTACTCCCTACCCACTCTTGAATAGCAGTGCAGATGCGGGAGTTTTCTGAATGTTTCAGACTCAAACAGAAACACATGACTGTGTTTCTCTCGTCAAGTCAATTTAAGTAAAGACGAGTGCCTTGAGATGAACAGCCCTCTCTTTTCTATTTCCCCTCACTTCTCGATCAATAATATTGAGCAGGAAACAGGAATATTGAGCTGTACATTTTCTGAGTCTCATTGGTAACATTTTGCCTCTATTTTGAATAAGTTTGCATGCTCCTCAAGATCAACCGATTTACTATATTGTTTAGGTTTCATCCATATGGTTATTTTGAAGGTTGATAGAAGGGTTGATCATGTGCTGGTCATTGTGGGAACTGCAGCCTAGCTACAGCTGGCTAGAGAACAGTTTGTTCTGTCTATTCGAAAGATGAGAGGAATACCAGATGCTAACAGTTGGTTCAAACCCAAAGACAAATGAATAAGGTGCTTGAGGTTGCTTTTTTCTTTATAATTTCCTGGGCTTATAACAGGTTATAAAGTAAGTGGACAATAGCTTGGCCTAGTTAATTTGAAAAGAATGAAGATGAGGACAATGTCTCCTGTTACATCGCATGCTGTTACGTGCTTGTTAGAAAAGATGATGTGCTGGCAGACTTTCTATCTTTGGTTTCTGAGGTTTCCTGCTTGAGCAAACCGCGATTCTGTTCTGCTTAAATATACAAAACCTGCCCTGCCATTATAACAAGGCCCTGTGACCAGACGCTTACAGCACAGTAGCATAGAGACCAAGACATGGAGCAGCCATGTGCATCCTGTTGGCTTTCAAGAGCTATTGACGTTTGTCAGGAAGGCCCCATCGGTGTCTTATTTCCACGACCTCTCTTCACGTGGGCCCATGTGTGTCTGCTTTGTAGGTTTGAGGAGCAGCCCTCAGGATGGCCCAGTGGAACCAGTTACAGCAGCTGGAGACCAGGTACCTGGAGCAGCTGTACCACCTCTACAGTGACAGCTTCCCCATGGAGCTCAGGCAGTTCCTCGCCCCCTGGATCGAGAGCCAGGACTGGTGGGTACCGTAGGAGAGCTGTTCAGATGGAGATGTGTTTTCTTTGTAAAGTAGGGTTACAGCTTGCCCTGGATATCCTGGTCCCGGGCTCTTTTTTGGGGGGTTAACGGAATAATGACACTTTGTGTCACCAGACCAAAAAAACCAGACCAAATGTACAGGAACAACTGAATTATGGCTTAGCTATTAGTTAGATAATACTCTGTGTCTTTGGACTGTAGACACGATATCACCATGTGTATCATTTGGGTCTTGCTTTATTGCTGGCTAATGTAAATGAGCCAAGACAAAAAATGTTTATGACTGGATGTCAGCATCAGGGACATTCAGCTTATCCTTGTTCCTCATATTATGATTTTTTTTTATTGACATGCATATGTTAAAGATCACCTTATCTTTTTACTGTGTTTATATTGCATTTGAATACAGCATCAATGAATAGCCAAGTTTTCCCGTAGCCAAATTGAAGTGCGAGTAGTCATTAGGCAGCATTCCCTCCATTCCGCAGGGCTTACGCCGCAAACAAAGAGTCTCACGCCACCCTGGTGTTCCACAACCTCCTGGGCGAGATCGACCAGCAGTACAGCCGCTTCCTGCAGGAGAACAACGTTCTCTACCAGCACAACCTGCGACGCATCAAGCAGCACCTGCAGAGCAAGTACCTGGAGAAGCCCATGGAGATCGCCCGCATCGTGGCGCGTTGCCTGTGGGAGGAACAGAGGCTGCTCCAGACCGCTACCACGGCGGCTCAGGTACCGGAGCCTCCGTTCTTATCAGGGCGTTGGGTGTCCAATAGGGGTGGGAATCGTGAGGGGTGCCTCACGATTCAAAGCGATTTTTCAACCCCCCCCCCAAATAAAAAAAAAATATATATATATATATATATATTTTTTTTTTTAATATATTTTTTACATTTGTGAATCTATGTGAATCGCTGCAAGACTGAATCGCGATTCAAATGTGAATAATGTTTTTTCCCCCACCCCTAGTGACATCTTTTGGGGTGGGTTATTGACAAGCTTCTGTTCTCTGTGCAGGATGGCACGGCAGCCCACCCGTCTGGGACGGTGGTGACTGAGAAGCAGCAGATCCTGGAACACAACCTGCAGGACATCAGGAAGAGGGTGCAGGTGAGACACCTGCGGGGGGCCCCCTCATCTGGTCTGGAAGGGGTGGGGGGTGAAGGGATGGTCGAGGGTCTCTTGGAGAGGATCGTCACACAACACATCTGACTCTCGTCCTCAGGACATGGAGCAGAAGATGAAGATGCTGGAGAACCTGCAGGACGATTTTGACTTCAATTACAAGACCCTGAAGAGTCAAGGGGGTAAGGCCCAGCTGACCACGCTTCTTCCTCTACTGTCTTCCGTTCAAGTGATGTGTGTTTTCAGTGTGCCTCTCCCCCTACTCCCTTCAACTCCCTGTCAGGATCTCTCATGCAGGGGATAAGTCTATAGCTCAGGGTTACAGCCTTTTTGACTACAGATCAATAGGTCGTGGGTTCCCCAGCTCTACTTTGCTTTGAAAGCTAGATGAGTTCAGTTTTATTAATTGTTATTATCATCATCTCAGTCAAACTCCTCGGTTAAAGTTAGGGGCATACCTCTTTACTACTTGCTGTTGTCGTTGTGTTCAGAGTTGTCCCAGGACCTGAATGGGATTCAGTTTTATTAATTGTCATTATCATCATCTCAGTCAAACTCCTCGTTTAAAGTTAGAGGCATACCTCTTTACTACTTCCTGTTGTCGTTGTGTTCAGAGTTGTCCCAGGACCTGAATGGGAACAGCCAGGCTGCAGCCACCAGGCAGAAGATGGCCCAGCTGGAGCAGATGCTCAGCGCCCTGGACCAGCTCCGCAGGGTATGCTCCCCTGGACCCCCTGAGAGAGCCTCCGTAGGGCAGGGTCAGCGCAGGCTTGACTGACGCGCTTTCGTCTGCCTCGCGTTTTCAGCAAATCGTGACGGAGATGGGAGGGCTGCTGTCGGCCATGGACTTTGTGCAGAAGAACCTGACGGACGAGGAGCTGGCCGACTGGAAGAGGAGGCAGCAGATCGCCTGCATCGGAGGACCACCGAACATCTGCCTGGACCGCCTGGAGACATGGTAACCTCCCCTAGTCGTCCTCCTCCCCCTCTTCCTCTCAGCACCCCCCACCCCGCTTTGGCTCCTGTGGGGGTGTACCAAAATGCACATGAGGAGAACACGTTTGCGATATAGGTGACACATTGCACTGTAAAGATGATTTTCTGTGTTCTCTCTGTGCTCAGGATCACGTCCCTGGCAGAGTCCCAGCTCCAGATCCGCCAGCAGATCAAGAAGCTGGAGGAGTTGCAGCAGAAGGTCTCCTACAAGGGGGACCCCATCATCCAGCACAGGCCCGTTCTGGAGGAGAAGATTGTTGACTTGTTTAGGAACCTCATGAAAAGGTGTGGGCCTGGACTACTCTGCAATATAAGGGCTTAAATATATACCTTTCCAGAGATGGATTTAATCAAATGAAAAAAAAAAAAAAAATTGTGATGTTGTTATATTAACTTTCATGGATGTGATCTGGTTTTTGCAGTGCTTTTGTGGTGGAGAGACAACCTTGTATGCCCATGCACCCAGACCGACCACTGGTCATCAAGACAGGCGTGCAGTTCACCAACAAAGTCAGGTGAGAAATGAGCTGCTTCCTATGTCGTTTTCATTTCTATCTTATCACATGAACTATCATGTTGCAATGCACCCATATTAAAACTGTTATCCCCTTTTTCAGATTACTTGTGAAATTCCCTGAGTTGAATTACCAGTTGAAGATAAAAGTGTGTATTGACAAGTACGTTTTCCAAACAGCTATCTATACCTCTGTCTTGATCATCCAGAAAGCTAAAATACACTATATACGTACATACACAATGTTGTTCTGTAGAAGATCATTAAATGTCTGTCTTTGAATATAGGGAGTCTGGTGATGTGGCTGCTATTCGAGGGTAAGTGATTGTCAGCTGCATCAGAAACTCAGATTCGTAAACCTCTAATCAGACTTTTATTGTGAAGGCACAGAAATGCTTTGATTGATTTCTCCACCGCATGGTCACCGTAGGTCGAGAAAGTTCAACATCCTGGGCACCAACACCAAGGTCATGAACATGGAAGAGTCCAACAACGGCAGCCTGTCGGCAGAGTTCAAACACCTGGTGAGGGACAGAGTCTGGGCCTTAGGTCCACATCCCGTACAATACATGCCCCCTGTCCTTCTGGACCTCTTCATGATCAATACCCCCCTGTGTCCCCCAGACCCTGAGGGAGCAGAGGTGCGGCAACGGAGGCCGGACCAACAGTGACGTGAGGAGCCACTTCGCACCACACTACCACCTCCACATAGCTCACCATCCATGCTGAATCACTGAATGGGGGGTTGAACGTGTGCAGTGTTAGGTATCTTTTAACTAGTGGAGAGGGTCCTGTCTGCATGGCCGTCTGAGCTGTGTTGTCCTCCACAGGCCTCCCTGATCGTCACCGAGGAGCTCCACCTCATCACCTTCGAGACGGAGGTCTACCATCAGGGCCTGAAGATCGACCTGGAGGTGAGAGCCTTGATTGGCGACAGCGGGCTACTCGGTGTCACCGGGCGTTTGCTGAAGAACCGTCGAGCGTAGCGTGAATCGTACACCCCCTCCCCCACCCCCCGCCCCCTGCATGCGGGAAAACGCAATCAGTTCGGAGAACTGCACAGCGAGCCGATGGATGACAGTGATTCGACGCTCACCATGTTGCCCACGGCTTCCAGTGAAGCAGCTCGTTCTTCAGTATCTTAACGAGAGATTAACGGGAGCTCTTCCCTGGTTCCTGCTGTTCCCTGTCACCCAGCCGTCCCATGTGCTCCCCTCTCCACCTCCCAGCCCGTGGAGCATGCCCAGAGATGACTTCTTGTTAATCAGCTATGTGCCACCCTCTCTGCCCCCAGCCCACTCTCCCCATCAAACACACACACACATCCAGCCCCCCCCCCCCCCCCCCCCTTCCCTGAGCAGTTCCATTCTGGCTGTGCTCTCTCCCACCTTCTTTGGCACAGGAAGAACAGAGGTGATCAGGTCCTTGAGGACAGTACTAGTGTGTGTTGATTTGAACGCTGTGCTGGCAGCACAAACACAGCACGGTGAAAACTTATTAGTCATGGTCTTTATCACACTGGAGAGGACAAACGGGTTATGGGGCCGTCACATGAGGCTTGGCAGGGACACTGGCTTGTTCTCGCTCAAGAAGAGAGTAAACAGTTGGTAGTTGCTAAATGTCACTGGCGTTTTTTTTCTGCATCACATCTGTTCAACATTTGAATGTTAGTCTCGTGTGTGGGGAAGGGGGAGGGTTATTGTGCACCTGACTAATCCTTGTGACGTGCCTGTTTCTTGTGTCGTAGACCCATTCCCTACCGGTGGTGGTCATCTCCAACATCTGCCAGATGCCCAATGCCTGGGCATCCATCCTGTGGTACAATATGCTCACCAACCACCCCAAGGTTAGCACAGCTCCCTCTGGTGGAGGAACAACCGCCCCTTCCTCCTTCAGTCACCCAACTGCCAGATGTAAGATGAGCATGAACGTTTGTCTCCTGGTCCTGTAGAATGTGAACTTCTTCACCAAGCCCCCGGTGGGTACGTGGGACCAGGTGGCCGAGGTGCTGAGCTGGCAGTTCTCCTCCACCACCAAGAGAGGCCTGACCATCGAGCAGCTCACCACCCTGGCTGAGAAACTGCTGGGTAAGGCCAGAGAAACTTTCCTGTTCACCCTGTCTAGCTGTGACCAATACCAGCCTCCAAACCGGTACTGACTGGGTGGTGTCACGTTAACTTATCTGTTGTTGTTGTTGTGTGCATTGTCTCTGATTTCAGGGCCTTGTGTGAACTACTCCGGATGCCAGATCACTTGGGCCAAGTTCTGTAAAGTAGGTCTTTACCCTCCTTGACAAGTTCTCTGTTCTCCATTGTACTCCTGTGGCTTGCTCCTTAAAGCCCGCTTAAATAAAACTGGGATTAAAGTCCCAAAACTAAAGTCTCAAATTAACCGAACAAATCAATTGGGGCTGAAGCGGTTCCATATAAACCCATTCTAGGTTACTGAGTCCGACTCATTGGTGCCAGGTTCAAGTTGTCCAGATAATTGTGGGTCCACTATTCTTAAGCAGCCTTAGAGGTGGAACATGGAGCAATGTTCACGTGACTTCTTCCTGAAAATGAGTTCTCTTTGTAGCACGTACTGTGACAGCTCCCTCATCCACCACCTCATTCAAATAAATTGACAAGCCGTGATTGAGATGAAGGATACGTAGGTTGAGATCCTAGGTTGAGATCCATACACCCACTAAACACATCTATGTTGACTTTTTTGACATTGTTTTAAATAAATACTATGAATCAATACATTAGTTTATGTAGCTATGATCATTATATTGGGGTAAATTAGATGAAGACATATTCACAAACTACCATATGATTAATTCACAGGCTAGTAAAAGTTGTATTTACTTAATTTAATAAAGTAAAATATAGCATAACGCCAGAAAGTCTGTGGTAAATCATTGCTTCTTCGCCTGGTCAAGCTCAGTTACTATTGCCATAGTAACTGAGCTTGAACTAAATTGAACTGGCTTTATGAAACCGAATCAACTGGAAACGAGTCAGACGAACTGACGTGAACCTGGCTTATTCTGTAAACTGTTTTTGTTTTTCCCCCTCAGGAAAACATGGCTGGGAAAGGCTTCTCCTTCTGGGTGTGGCTGGATAACATAATAGACCTGGTGAAGAAGTTCATCCTGGCTTTGTGGAATGAAGGGTGAGTTGATATCTGGCTGTGTTCCCCTTTCTAGCTTATTTGCGCTATGGCTTACTGGAAACGCTGGTTAGGATCCAAGTTTAGAAAGTTCATGACACAGAGGGTGAAGCAGTAATGGGCAGAGGGAGAGGGAGAGACCCAATAACGGCAAACTTCCCTGAGGTCAGTATCCCTTAACCTGGAACAGCACGCATAACAGACAAATAACCCCCCCCCCCCCCCCCCCCCCCCTCTCTCTTTCTGTCTCTATGTCCGTCTGTCTGTTTCTTTCCACCAGGTACATCTTGGGCTTCATCAGTAAGGAGAGAGAGAGGGCCATCTTGAGCCCCAAACCTCCTGGAACCTTCCTGCTGCGCTTCAGTGAGAGCAGCAAAGAGGGAGGCATCACCTTCACCTGGGTGGAGAAGGACATCAGTGGTGAGGAGCACCGAACAACCCCTCCTCCATCGGCTCGTTCGGTACGGCTGACGGGGGGTTTCCTGACCCGTGTGTGTGTGTGTGTAGGGAAGACCCAAATCCAGTCGGTGGAGCCGTATACCAAGCAACAGCTCAACAGCATGTCCTTTGCTGAGATCATCATGGGCTACAAGATCATGGACGCCACCAACATCCTGGTGTCTCCGCTGGTGTACCTGTTCCCCGAGATCCCCAAGGAGGAGGCGTTCGGGAAGTACTGCCGCTCTGAGGCCACACCCGAGTCTGACGCCACAGACTCCACTGGTTGTGAGTCTTCCCTTTTATTCTGGCAAGGATGGGAATGGTACTTAGATGGAGACGAAACAGAATGATATGAAAATGTCTTGCCAAAGGAGTTAACTCCTTTCCCAACACTTTTTTTTCCTCTTTCTCCACACAGCCACCCAGCCATACTTGAAGACAAAGTTCATCTGTGTGACCCCGTAAGTACCTGTTGGGAGTAAATGTCTGCTTGGCTGTCATGCCGTCTAATGTTACTCAGTGGCCTTCAGTCAGGTCACTGTAATTTCATCTGGAGATCTTTTAGATATGTCCTCAAGAAGATATTTAGACAAAGCAGTATTGTATTTCTGTGTAAATTCTCCATTCAGCCCATATATCTGAATGTCCTCCACAACTTCTTTGTGTTGTTTTGTAGTGGTTGGGGGGGGGGGGGGGGGGCTTGGAGATGGGTGGGGCCCAGAGCGTTCTGTGCTCTGGAGGACTGTTAGCCCCAGGAGAGCGGACAAGCAGGAGTAGCCAAATGGTGCATACAGCCTTGAGGATTGTTTAGCAGGAGTAGAAAAACTCAGTTCTTCAGTGAGAACATGAGAACAGAGGGAGAAGGAAGATGGAGGGTTGGTGGTGGTGGTGGTGGTGTTGTTGGACCTTTGGAAAGTGACCAGCTCAGCTGACCCAAGCCCTGCGGCTCCATGGGTCTCTGCGCAGGCTGGTCCGTGGAAGTGCTTTCACTATTACTGTGTTTCTAGGCATCCACCGGTAGCCCCCATATACTTTAGAGTAGCATAATATAATTCTACCTGTGAGATTTTTTTGTTGAGATCTTATTTTTGGAAAATATTTTTCTTTTCATATAGTTATAATTTCTTTTTTTGTTTTGTTATGCTCAGTGAGAACATGACCTGTCTCCGTAGGTGCCCCTCTGTGTTCTTGGACTTTCCGGACAGCGATCTGCTTGCAAGCGGATTCCCTGGGTAGGCGCAGAGGGAGGTGGCATGATCTCTAGGGCGTTGTGTTCCTTTGTTTGTCCTTGTTGAGGGGGAGATAGATCCCCCCCGCCCCTTCACTGCTCACTTAAAACCCCTCCCCTTCCTGTGTTGTTCCCAACTCACCTCCGTCTCCTCGGTTCTAACCTCGGGTTCATCCAGTCGTCTGCTCGGGGTTCTTCCTATGGGTCTGGGAAGCTCTCTCTTCCAATCACATCTAGATACATTGATACATTCATAGATGGATAGGTGACTGATTGACTTGATTCATCCCCTTGGGGAATTTGACGGTTAAACAGGCTGTACACAAGTAACGTAAGTAACACCAGTGACATACAATAGTTTAAAAAGACAAATACCAAATCGACTGTAGATCACATAGTTCTCTCTGCTGTCACTCCTGTTGTCTAATAGCAACACTTGGAGTGATCCATGATGACAGCTTGTTAACTACAGTGTCATAGCTGTCTTTAGGCTACCAACCAACCTGGGAGCATTTGAGGAGATTCCTACAATCTTGACAGTGACACATTGCTTAATTGGTGCATGCATGATTGGATTTCTGTTTGGAGTAGAGATCTCTTATACCTGGTTGATAGTTCACTTCTTCAGTCAAATGAATTGTGTAGGATTGTGTTTCGCATTCAATTATATTAACACTAACCTGTTAAAAGTCATATGTGCACTCAGTTCTGCCTTAGAGAAGTGTAGCTTCATCTGTTCACTCGTCACTACTCTTCCATCTCTTTCACACCTGTTTCTCTCTTCAGCCATTCACATCCACGACCCGACATATCCCACTGTACTTTGACCTACTCACACACAGCCAACACATCACAATGAATGTTATATACTCAGCACTGCCAAATCAACACCAGTCCATGTCCAGCATCTCCACTGTACCACATGCAATGGTCATAACTGCTGTTGACATGCTCACCATTAGCTTACCAGTTGTGGTAAGCATGGGTCTGTGCATGTGTGTGTGTAGACATATATAGACTTCTCCTTGAAAGCATGTGTTCCATTGTTTGTGTGTGTGAGGAAAGGTGTGTCTTTCTTACCGTCTCCCCATGCTGTGCTCTGTTACAGCACCAACTCAGGAAACACCAGCGACCTGTTCCCCATGTCCCCACGCACCCTGGACTCCCTCATGCATAACGAGGTTGAGCCCAACCCTGGACAGATGGGTGAGTGATAGAGCCTGACACACACACACGCACGTCAGACACACTCACATGTTTTCTTACACATGTTGTGTTTAAAACTAGTATCTTAATGGCAACTCTTGACTTTTCTTTACAGAGTCTTTAACTCTGGATATGGAGTTGAGCTCGGACGTCGCCTCTCCTATGTAAAGAGAACGTTTGGTAGCGTGACAGGGAAACCTTTCTGCTTTTTCAGTTTCAACCTTTCTTTTCTGTTCCACCTGACTTTTGTATCATACACGTATGTGATTTTAGGCAAGAGTTTTGACTCTGTCTGTGCAACCTTGCATGGCTGCATACTATGCTAATGATAAAATCATAGGATATTTCACTATTACTGTGTTTCTAGGCATCCACCGGTAGCCCCCATATACTTTAGAGTGGTAGAATATAATTCTACCTGAGAGATTTTGGTTGAGATCTTATTTTTTGAAAAAAAATATTTTAGTTTTCATATAGTTTTAATTTCTTTAAATATCCTGAGTTTTTGTTTTGTACAAGAATGTCCAATCAGGATGATTTTGATTTTCTAATCACACAGCTTTTCAAAGACAATGTAATTTTTACTTAGCTATAATGTTCTCTGTGGCATTTCAAGGTTGATATTTTTGTAGTCAATTTTTTTTTTGTATCTGTGTAGTCCACTTGTCTGTATCTGTAAATGTGCTATTCGTGTTTCGGTCTTTAAATGATTTAGTTACCATTGTTCCTGAAATTGCTCTTTAGAACAGTGTATCACAAAGAAACCCTGATTTTGTGAGCTATCTGATGCATTAAATAAGAAGATAAGGACCAAAGTGACAAAACTAAATTGGCAAATTTCAGTCGCATATAAAGGTCATTCCTATGAAATGAAAGGTTTTCTTTTCTCTTCTTGTGTGAAAATTGACTTCATCATTAACTGACCTTTTTATTCTGTCTCACATGCAGCAGGTAGAGGGAGTATTGGATTGAGATGTCATTGACAAATATGCAGTGGTGCTGAAGCCACCCTCGTTTCTTTCAGAAGTGAATAGCACTTGCCATTTTACATGAATAACTTTTTTTTTTTTTTTTTTTCCCAAGTGCCTGATATCTGATTACATGAAATACAACACAAAGTATGAACAATTACTTTAGGCAGACTTCATTATTTTAGATATTATCTTAAATGTGAACTTATGTCTTTTTGTGTTATTTAAACAAATCAATTGTGAACAGTTTTGAGATTAAAATCCTTGCCTCATACTATTTCACACATATAATCACTTCTGTAATGAGTTTTGTCTGTACTGTATATGTAATGGTAAAAAGCTTTCTGTAAATGATGCTGTTATTACTCTTGGTTTGAGCTAAAAGATAATAAAAACATGATCACTTCCAACACTTATCTAATAAACCATTTGGGGTTGTAAGTGTCATCGGTGTGAATGAGTGATATATATATTTTTGATCCGCAGGTAATGATAGCATCTCAAGTGTATACTAGGGTATTTTCTTTTCTCTCTGGTGACATCACTGAACTGGTGCTTCAGACTAACATCCTGATACTTGGGAGTAGATTTGGATGACACCTAGATGAATAATAATTGGTTGGATCAATAGTCAATTCATCTGACAAGTTTCCTCTCATTAGCTCAGCTCTGCCCAGCACAGTGATTTTTGGCACTAATAAAGAGCTTGTGTCAGACCAAATGAAAAACACACTAAAATGCTGATGAATCATTTTATTGTGTTCCTGATTCTTTTGCTTCTCCAGGTTGTCTGCATCTCTCTTCTACTCCTCTTCAACTTGTTCCTTCTGTTTTGATTCTGTTTTCTACGCATTCACTACGGGAGGCATCGATGGGAGTTTTAGAGAAGCATCGTAGTACCTTTATAACACAGGCTTTGCTAATATTTAATTTAAGAAAACGTATAGAAATCTGATCATTCTTTGTAGTGACCTACTTTTTCATGTTTTAGGATTACAATTATAAGATAAACAAGGAACGGGCATATGCACATTTGCTACATCACATTCCTCCTTTCTGTTCTCTATATGCCCCTTCCTCCTTCTACTATTTACACCTCACACACAGGCTGTCCTGCCAGGCTTGAGAAGATGAGGGGGTGTGGAAATGCACAGCTTTTACCATCAGCAGCTGCTGACTCTGCTCTTTCAGGAAGTAACTGTCACCCTCCAGCCGGGCTGGAGGCCAATCAGTTTGGAGAATGGATTCAGCTTCAACGGAGTGCAATAAGGTGGCATGATACATGGGGCTGTGTGTGTTTGTTAGTGTGTGTGTGTGTGTAGGTGCCTTGCCTGTGTGGGGGTGTGTGGGTAAGCCCATCGCTGTAAGAATTTACAGAAGTGGGTAAAAATGAGAGAGGGTTCACTCTGCACCATCTGGGAGGAGTTGGTTTTCTGCTCCTCAGTTGTTGGGTCGTGACAGTTGACTGTTTATCCTGAATCCTCTTCTTCCTAATCCTGACACCTTTCAGGGTGTTTGGTGACAGCATTGAGCCACTGCAGGTGGAGAATGGACATGAGGCTGGAGATTCTGCCTCATGAATAATGTATATTTATCTGCCTGATCTTTATGTCTTTATGGAATATCAATCAAATGAACCCACCCCATTCGTTCCCTCTCCCCAGTTATCTCTCTCTCATTTTCGCTTACTCTTAATGTTTCTAATGCTTACTGACATTGTTTTTCTCCCATGTTGACACTGCATGTATTTTTTGTCGCTCATTCCTGAAGCTATTTGAAGATCTAACCTGTTTCGGCTTTTCCCAGGGTGAACTTGCTCCGTGATCAGTCCTCTGGGCAGAGACAATACAACTTATTCACCACCGTATGTCGCTATGGTTCACCTCAACAAGACATATTTAATATTTAAAGAATGCTCACAAGAGTGATCTAAAGGACCTTAAGATAAGTCACAATAATTTAATGGATGTGGTCGAATTTCCTGTGTGGATTCGCATGTGACGAAATGTTTTATTTCTGCAATTTTCACTTTTCATACAGTCAATTACTAAAACAATCAGGCTTTTATGAACTTGAAATAAGTCTGGCCTCTCTGAATGGCTTTGGGCTGTTAATACGCTTTCTTGGACATATGACTGGGAGAGGAGGTCAAAAAATACAACTTTGTTTCCAGGGAGCAGCTATGATGTTATCTCTGCTAAATTTAATGGACATACAAACTAAAACAACATCAACGACAACAAAAACAACATACCCATCATACCATAATGAATGGTCAAATGAATTCATCTAAAATATACGAAGAATACAAATATATATTGGCCTATACTAGCCTATACATTTAAATAATGGTTATATTTTTTTGTACTATTACAAAAAAAAGTAAGCTATCGTTGTTTTACAAAGTTATTCAATTAGATTGTTCTGTGATCCATTCTAAATAAAAAACATTTTAACTTCACCTACATCTACAGCGCCGGAAGTGGGCGGTTGGAGTACAGATCGAATGAGCGAGCGCGGAGCGAGCTACAGCTAGGGTGGAAGAGGGAGAGAGAGAGCTAGATAGAGAGAGCTAGAGGGAGAGAGCTAGAGAGAGAGAGAGAGAGAGAGAGAGAGAGAGAGAGAGAGAGAGAGAGAGAGAGAGAGAGAGAGAGAGAGAGAGAGAGAGAGAGAGAGAGAGAGAGAGAGAGAGAGAGAGAGAGAGAGAGAGAGAGAGAGAGAGAGAGAGAGAGAGAGAGAGAGAGAGAGAGATAACTGCGTAGCGAACTGTTACTAATACTAACTGGAGATCGGAGAGAGGTTGCATTTCTAGGTCGTTTAATTTACGGAGCTTTCCTTCACTTTTATCTACAAAAGACAACACAGTTCTTCATTTCAACAAGGTAGGCTGAATGCTTATTTAATGTTTTGGAGGGGTCCCATTTGTGCTGATGGTTTCTATTGCGAAAGAATGTTCTGACAGCGCTCTGTAAACAAACTATGCTCAGGGTTGTGCGGCAGCGGTTCGCTTTCCAACCTACCTACTCTACTTCTATGGTTGAGCTTTAACCTTTAAACCTCATATATAATAGTTTATTTAGTCAGTTATGTTCAGTTATGTATGTATTTCGCCTTTTTCCATTGAATTCCACGTCCATTGAATCAACAGGCTGCACGAGTTAACTGTAATCATCGCTTGTCAGCAAAGCACCCCTGGCTCACTGCTCAATTCACTATTAGACTCAGTTGATCTTGACCTAGTATAGATGAAGAAATTGTTATTATTATATGCAACGACAAGCTTTAATCGGTGCAGTGATGCATACAGACTGTTCCCTTTAACTGAAAAAGTTAACAGGTGAAAGTTAAATCTCCAAATGTTGGTTAATGTTAGATAAATAAGGCATGAAATGCATTAAAGACAGATTAATAATTGATTTGTCATGTATTTATTAACAAAAATTGTGCAAGCAGAAACATTTTTGAGGCAGTTCCGCAGGGTCGCCGTCCTGTTAGTTAGGCTCGACATTTTAATTGATACTTAACTAGAACAAAAAACAATGTGTCATCCCCGTATCAGCAAATCGTATTTTGTTAACGTGAGACAATTTCTTCAACTGTTTGTTATGTACTGCATAGAACCATATAATTGTATACAGGGTTCTGTTTACTCTGTCAATTTTGCAGCTTTGGAGCATGAAAAAAAAACATTGAATGTTGTGTGTTCTAACAACGTATTCGTGTCAATGAGAACATGAACACGTCCATCTGTCTTTAGGTGTCACAGTCTGCATTGCTGTATTCATGATTAGTATCCGTTATACGACATGCAGCATAGGCATTTAGTCTATTTGCAGACTAACTCGTATTCGTTGTAAGAACATTGTAGCCTAAAAGGTTGCCACTAATTGCTGTCTGCAACTAACAAGGGTCGCCCCCCACAGTACGGGTTTTGGATAAATGAAATATCTCTGAAACGTTGGTCTTCTGGCTTCCTTACGTGTTTAAAATGTCACAGAGCTTTGATGTCACTACACGGAAAAAGATTCTTTGCATGTGGGTTGTTAACCCCAATAATTTAAGACATTGATGTTCATATCCATAAACTCAGATAAAGAAAGTAATTACTCCACCTCATCTCACCTCATCGGTGGGTTTGCATCTTTCATGTACAAGTAAAAGGTTATGTGAAAACTAATAACCCCCTTTGAAGTCACCAAACCATGATTAAACTGGTATTAGTAGACACATGGACAGAAGGTAGATGACTGATGCTGTTATTGCTTGCATTAGAGGCGAGATCATAATCTCTTCATAATTGACTGTTTGGCCTGCTTATCATTGTAGCTTTTTAAAGCATTGGTTGAATTGAACAGTCATCACACCTCATCATACATTGTCTACCTATTTTAAATGCTTTGGGTTTGCTTGTGTGAATGTGACATACAAGTATTGTTCTCCACAATCTTTCTCATATCTGTTTTTAACTCAATGTTTACATGTTTTCTGCCTTCACTAAGTTCTAATTGTGTCCTCTGTCTCATCTGAGGATCCTGTTATAAAACAAGTGTTAAACAAACCGTCAAGGATAATCCATAATCTATTGTGTTCTTAACCCTTGTGACTTGCTAAATTTTTGCCCTGCAGCCGAAAGTCTACAGTCAACTAAAATGAAACTGCTGTGTCCACTGGTACTAACGCAAAAAGAGTATTTGGCAGTCCAGTGGCATTCCGTCGACATTCGTTTGCACAAGTTGTCCCAGTAGATAGTGACGCTGTCACAGAAAGTGAAGGAGCAGGGGGTGGGACAGGGACAGGGACAGGGACAGGGACACCCTATGCTTTAAGGCTTGTGTCTGCTGCTGTGCCATGTGTCCACAGCATGCCCATGTGTTGAGCTTGGATCACACATGTCTCCCATCTCACTGCTGCCAGCATGACCACAGGGGGCTGAGCGACTGGGAGGTTGGATTGGTAAATGGGATGGGTTTAAGGATTGCTGGATGGGTTGATGATTAGTCACTGTTTTTTTTCATACAGATATGCAGACGCAATTTAGTGCCTAGCTAAAACCCCTGTGTGACGTAGATCTGAGACGGGGTTCTCAGATTGATTTTGTACAATCATTAGTGTCTGGAGTGGAGAGGAATGTCATTGTGGAGGTTGGGAAGGAAGAGGACTGTAGTAACAGGTGTAGTAGTCCACAGGGATTATACAGTGTTGATGAAGAAAGTGTTTTGTCTGTGTCTTCATAAACGGAGTGACTAAGTTCAGTTGAGTTCTGGATTTTAATAAGTATTTATCAATCTGCAGATTGGGAGAGAAAACCAGACCTCTGACAATAAATGACAACACAACACCAGGCTTAGGTCTCAATGATGTCTCTCTCAGCTCTGAAGGCCGGAGGACCATCTTTTATAGGGCAAAAGAATGTAAACATACATAGTGACAGTCAGGCAGTATTGACGTTACAACAGTCTCAGAGAAAGAGATTCACAGCTCCCAACACATGACAACTCTCAGACTAGAGTTCATTGGTGGAGCTCTCCTTGTAATCATGACAAAGGACGTTTAACCAGTTCTTTCTCCTGATCCCGAACATCTATTAATCCTGATACATAGAGACAATCTATTCTTATTAATAGCAAGCTTACATGAGAACATACTAACTAGTATGTAATGACTAGTTCTATTGATTAGTGATTAATGTAAGCACATAGGAAATCGCAATTTCTTCCACAGTGTGCACCTTCCATCTAATTACCTACTGTAAAAAGGATAGGTGTGAATTGTGGAAGGTCTCTAAGGTTTTCTGAACTGTAAACCTTTGGAAATTCATAGAAATGTATTGGTAATATTTTATACTTTTGGAATTCATACCCTGATGATGATGAAATCTTGAAATAATTCATTACATTCTGTGTATCTCTGTTTATATCTAATGGAGAAATATTTTGGTTATGATGAAATCATTCCCAATACTGCTGTTGATATATCAATAGTGGATTACACTGCATTATCACAACAGAAACACTCCCCAATAGCGTTTGTGTTATGTGTGGATCATGTTGCAGTGTTTGTTTCTGTCAGTAGACCTGTTGTCCTTCTGTATTCGTCTCCCTTGTCTAAATTGTGTGACACAGCAATAAGCACCTGTAAAAAAAAAATAATAATAAAAAAAAGCAGGTTTAGGGATGGGATGGGAACAGGCAGGGCATGACTCTGCAAGTCTGAGTCAGTCATTAGAATAGAGTAGAGGATCAGGAAGCATGCACAGGCACACTGACTCCACCCCATTACCGTTGGTCTTATGCTAATCCAGTCACATGATCAGAAGCTCTCAGGCTCAACAGTCATATTGTACACACTCCAAACATACCCTTCTACTGATCTACGGAGCGGTATTGGTGCTTGAACTCTGTAGCCCTGTTTAAACCTTGTCAGTTGTGTTTGAACAAGGTGTTTATTAGCCATTTCAAATGTTTGCTTGGGCTTCATTTGCCGGCAGCATCATTCACATGTGCACTTGTTCCTTTTTGTGAGTTCAAACCCTTATGACCCCAGTCGAACCTCTTGGACATTTCCTTGAAGCACGCCTCTTCATCAGCCCCTGGCGTGCCCATCTTCCTTCACACCTTCCCTTCAGCTAATAGTGAGTGATTGGGAAGAGAAGTTAGGCCTGTATTGCATTACAGACGCTAAGACGTCCACATATGATAAGTCCTCTGGGCATTATCTCTGAAACACAACCGAAATAGCCAGTGCTTTTGAGGGAAAGCTCTCAACCAAATGACAGGCAAAGCTCAAATTGTGGGTGTGTAGGTGTGTATGTGTGATTGGGTTTAATGTAAAGTGAATGACTCAGTAGGAAATAAAAAATAACATTTTTGTTGTCTCATTTTCCACAGCTTTTTTAACAGTACACTAATATTCTGTTTGCAACAAGAGCCTGGTTTTCCTCAGTAAATACTCTGGCATACTAAGTGAAACTTCTTAATAGTAATTATAGTGTTATCAGGCATTTTCTAAGGCTGTGCGTTTTGGCATCACTAAAAGCCTGAATTGAGAGAAGCTCTAACACTTTCAGTTGGGTCAGAGTTAGCACTGAGACATTATTTAATAGCCACTGGTTTTTGTCCACGGATACATTAAAATCAGGTTTTATTGCGACTGCTGAGTGTACAAGTGTACTGTGAACAAAAATGCCCCTGATCAGTCACAATGTTCAAAAGCTGAAATTGTCGGACATGGATGGAATTGCTTGAGTTGCCTACCTCGGTGGCCCCATTCAGGCTAGCATCCAACTTGTTTTACCTGTATTATCAGTTTCATGTAGAAGGTGCAATAAAGAGGTTTCTAATTGTATTTTTTGTTTGTTTTTACATTTTAATATATCCTTATTCATACAGTCAAGTGTATCTCCAAGACTGTGACATTCTGCAACCTCACCTTCTGAGCTTTTCTTCAGTTAGCACAATAACAAACAGAATCTTTTGTATTTTTTATGTGTCGATATTGGTCAATAGCAATTAGGAAGAAAACTCATAGATTGTATTTATTTGAGAGTATACTGTACATTGTGGACAGAGTTTGTCTCGGTTCTTTGAAACACCAGGAGAAATCCAGGCTGCTGCGGATTGCAGCTAGACTTCTGAACGTTCAGACTTCAAAAAACAGGTGTGGCAGTTTACTCCTAAAAGGACATTTCTAGTCAGTTGCGATAAGATTGAATCTCAATCTTGGACCAGTCATCTCCCTAGATTTTCAGGCCTTTTGGGATACATTTATTGGAGGTGTTGTAGCTGCAGAGTTGTCCTTTTGTTCAGGGCTGAAATGTTGGCCTCAGGTTACGTAATTCAGCCATAGCATTTAGAAATTAGAGGTCAGATTGCTTCCTTAACTGGAAGTGGTTCACTCAAAGGTCAGGTTTGCTAAACGCAACACCATAATTCCTGCAGTTCCGTAAGAAATGTTCAACTCACATTCAGCTCTCTTCTGACTCCTCAGGATGTGTATGGTATCACTTATGTGGCTTACTGACTGGTCTGCAATTGGTGTTGGTGTTTAGAAACACTCCTTTTGGATAGATGGACACAAGTCAGGTTTAGTATTGGTCATGAATAATCACCATCATTTTGGTTGTAAAATATATTCCTGCTTCAGAAAGGTGTAGGCGAGAGGTGATAAAGTAGCCACAGTCATATTCAAAACTATTACAAGCTTAGCTTACAGCCAAGGAACTGCAGCGGCAGCTCATCAAATTTGGAAATGGCTGGCATTTAAAACATATGAGCTGCAAAGAGAGAGAGAGAGAGAGAGACAGAGAGAGAGACAGAGTAGAGAGAGAGAGAGAGAGAGAGAGAGAGAGAGAGAGAGAGACAGAGACAGAGACAGAGACAGAGACAGAGACAGAGACAGAGACAGAGACAGAGACAGAGACAGAGACAGAGACAGAGAGGAAAGACAGAAAGAGAAAGAGATTGAAAGAGAAACAGAGGAAATGGTGACAGTGAGAGAAAAAGGGAAATGAGAGCACCATCAGATTTCTTTAGATACACGGTTACACAAGTTGAATGTTAGCGTATCAGGCCACACAAACATGTACACTTCCACACTTGCACACATGCTAGGGTTAGCCATCTCCACTTCAGCCATACATGTCTGGGGAGGGTTAGAAATGTCAGACAGATTAAGAAAAGATGATGCCAGAAATACGATTATGATTAAAATGTGAAAAATAAGCTTTTTTTGTAATTGTTTCTTCTTCATTGTGGTGTGCCTCGTAATCTGCTGTTTGTACATGATTTGGTCGCAAAGATGATTGTCTAGGTCTAAGCCTCGTCGGCTAGTAAACCTCTGGCCCTCTATCACTTCACTTCACCTGATTCTTTGGAGATCTTATTGATATCCTTGCTCTCTCCCTCCTATGCTGATGGCTTAGCTTATCTTAAACTAAGTCAGAGTTAAAATTAACTTGATTTAGCTCATGACTTTTCGTCTGCCGTGCCTTTCTTTGCATTAATCCCTTGTTTTTACCTATCTGTCATGCGTGATCGCAGTGCAGGCATAGAGACAATCTAATGTAAAGTGGCTGTGAGGATTTGTGGTACTGTGAGGCTATTGATCCACTTAGGTCATGGTTGCTGCAGGCAGCTCCTGTTTAGCAAGCTTAGTCTGTACAATCCCTCCTGCTTTACCCGTGTCCCTCGGTGCAGCTCTGTAGCCTCTGGTTTGGAGTTGATATCACATTTGAAAAGCCGGTCTTAGACGCTATACAATCAAATATTGATTAAGAGTACTTGCATTACAATGAGGTCTCAATGCTGTCTTTTGGCAAGCAGTTAAAGATACAGTATGAATGATTAAACCCAGAAAAGTGTCTGATAACCCAGAAAGTAGTGTTCGGTGTGTCTGTTGGTGGGGATCTGGGGGAGGGGGGGGAGGGTGCAGTGAGCCATGCAAGTTGTTTATCACAAATATACAGTTAAACCAGTATGTGGAAATGGGGGGGGGGGGGACAGGTAACTGGGGGATACGAGAAATAAAGACAAAGAGACAGGGATGGAGAGAGATGGAAGGGGGATTAAACAGTCTACTTCACATTTTCAGGGGCCACGGTGTTCAGGTCCCCATACCAGCTGTTATACAGAGACTGATAGCTATGTGTGCTTTTCTCTAGAAAGATGACAGGAGAACAGAAGTAACGTTCTCCTGTCCAAACCTCAGTAAGAGTGTTGTCTGCTTGGATTAGTTAAGCGCTGACATTGTGGCCACACTGGAATGCTATAAGTGAACCATCGCAAACTCAGATATTACGTACATCTCTGTACTGGAATGTATGCAGTGACAGAGAGAGATGGTTTATCAACAAACAGAAGTCTTCATTATACTTGTCTCTGGGGCAGTTTTGTCCTGACAGATAATGGTCAATACAAGCCTTTTATCAATTCAATACATAAGGCTAGACAGACAGAGTGGTGAGACAGATGACAAAAGAACCTGATAGGAAAACATTGTTGGGATCAAGATGGGTGTCCAAATTGACATGGACAGAGAAAAAGGTAATTGAATCAGGTGTTCAATCAACACAAAGAAAGCTTAAAATTGCTGAGGATCGATTTGTTCAGTTGAATGACAACAGTGACCAGTATTAAATCAAAATGACCTGTAACGGACAAATGTGCGTAGATATATGTTAAGTCTAGTGTTAATGTGACACTGGTTTCCTGTCATGATATATACTATAGTATGCACAGTGTGAGAGAACCACACATGCTCCTCTTCAGCTTGTACTGTATAGAATGTTGTGCTTGAAATATTGTTTAGGAAGAAAACCCACATCAGGGTTAAGTTAACTATGCATGTCTTCATTTCTCTGCTTATCCAGATCATCCTTTTCAGTTTCTTGGCTTTAGCATTATGTTTGCAGTGCCATAACGTTGACCTTCAAGTTAGTTCAAGATTCTTCGTTTTTCTTGGCCCGTAGTGGAGAAGTCCCTTGGTCTCAGGTGCCTCGTGGCTCTCTGGAAATTCTCCGGAACGCCAATGTAATGTAATGGAACACCACTGAAATGCACACACAAACATACGCATGCATAGCGCACACATGTGCACAAGCACAAACACACCCACACACAAACACCCACACACACACGTGCACACACACACCGCTAAATTGTGACATTTCTAAGCCCCAGAACTGTGGTGAAAGGACCCTTTTTGCGAGTCACATGAAGGGAAGTATGTGCAACTCATCAGGAAAGGTCAAAATCCTGTAGAGGCTGCTTTATGTCTGTTGATGTTACTTTCAATAGCATTGCTGTATCGACGGATACACTATGCGCTACCTCTTGATGCAATGCTAAAGCATCACATGCCTTTTCACCATTGACAGAGCCTTGCAGTATTTATGTGTCTCCTCTGGTATTTGGCACAGCCTGGTTAGCCAGCAAAGCCATGGCAACACAAGGTGACTGTGGAGTCTGACGCTCACCGTTTCGTTTTTCGACATCAGTGCTACTCCCCAAATCCCATAGCTCAGCAAAGTCAAGCTCTGTGACACAAAACTCCCATGTCCTCACTGAGGGCTTCACGTCATACCACGCCTCAGTAGCTATGCTTGGCAGGGAGACACTTGAGAGCACCTCCTCCAGTTGCAGAGGTCTCCTCGTCCCCGGTCGACACCTTCACTAAGCACACAGAGAGAAGAGGGCGAGGAGTGGGACATGGCTCTGTCATGTTAGGCCCTGTGTGGGGAAAACGCCGCTATCTGACCTCGGACCAGTGCAAGCTGTAAAGGTCAAAGGGCAGATGTCTCAAAAGCTGCCAGTGTAGGTGTTTACAGGGGTGATGATCTGGAGCAGGTGGGGGAGGGGGGGGGGATTCGGGAGAGGAGACAGACAGACAGGAGAACGGCAGGGTAGAGAGACATTCGATTTGGATGAATGGAGAAGTGGCCACTGAGAGGTAGGCAAGATCGTTTTTCTGCAGGGGGTCAGATGGCTGAACGGTTAGGGAATCGGGTTATTAATCAGAAGGTTGCTGGTTCGCGCCGAATGTCGTTGTGTCCTTGGTTAAGGCACTTCACCCTACTTGCCTCGGGGGGGAATGTCCCTGTACTTACTGTAAGTCGCTCTGGATAAGAGTGTCTGCTAAATGACTAAATGTAAATATAGTACACTGGATATAATGAGGCGCTTTTGAAAGGTAGGGTTTACTGTGGTATTCCACCATTGAGATAGCCTGGTCCTAACCAGACTCTCGTACATTCCATTTGTAAGCGGGTATTCTGTTGAAGTTTGTATCTGCCCAGAGCCACTCTCATCTGCCATAACCAATCGCTAGCATTCGCCTTAGCCAACTTTTACCGAACCCCGTTGGGAGGAGGGCCACAACATCATGACCACCAACAAAACTCAGCAAGGATTGTTCTTGCTCCAGCTTTATCTTATGGATATTTGGAAGCGTTGCCACAACCGCAGAATAGCTTTGCTCGTATCTTTCTCCGCCGCCATTACTGAACTACAACTTAAACTAGTGGACGACATCAACGTCATCGTTCTCAGCCTCTCCCTCTGTTCGCTGATTGGACCTACAAAAAATGTGTTTCTGAAAACCGACTGAGGCACTGAAATCCCCGACCTAGTACAGAAGCGAAATCCAAATTGAGCGGAAGTACGAAGGAGGGCAGAGCCAGGCTACCATTGAGGTACAATGAGATCTGATTCACTGATCGCTGATGCTGCCAGTGAACCATAGAGGTAACAGTGAACTTGAACAACTTTAACAATCATGGCTTGCAGGTCTGATGTGCTCTGTGTCATTGGAGCATGTACAGGAAGCCACAGCGACTACAGCCAATCAGATAAGTTTTAATGCAGTCAAACGCGTTTCACACAAGATAAAAGGACTTGTTCTTCTAAGAGATAATATGTTGGTTAGCAAATTAAATATAGTAAACAAAATGACAAAAGTCGCTAAAGCATATACAATACTTCTCTCCTCTCAGCAGGTGATAACCATTCATTGCAGATATTGCTGCCCTTTTGACTCGCCGCTCAGACTCCCCGCGCTAGAACTGCCTATCATTATCGTAAATCAACAGCTCATAAAACACAAATCATTGTCAGTAATTAAGGTTTGGTTCTCATGGCTAAGCTGGACAGTAAGTGTGCACAGCTTTAATGAAACAGGGTGGTTCTAGAAAAAAAGCAGTCTGGATGGGGAAACTGCTTCATGCCACTAAAATCAGAGTATTTATCTGTTCAGTCTGTTCACTGTCAGCCTGCTGAAAGCTGGTTTGTAGAGGACAGGTCCTCTATGTCGTATTGACAAAGCTACTAATGGGGATTGTCAACTCTGGATCAATACAGTGTGGGATTGTTTTACTAGTACGTGAGTTGATGGATTATATTCTACTTTGATGTGGAATGAAAGAAGGATTGGATCTTTTCATGTGAGCTGTGTATCTCTTGAGTGTCTTGCAGACCCTGCTTGCCAAGAAGAACATTTCTGAACTTCTCTTGACATTTACCCAATGTCTTCCTTTCAGTTTGTTCTCCTAGTCTTGTGTAATCGAGACTGTGTTAGAGGAAATCAGACTTCAGTTAGAGAATTGCTCCTAGTTGACCTTAAAGAGAGAGTTGATACTATTAGAACCGAACCGTGCTGTATGTTGATGGGACTTTGCTGGTTATGTAACCAATTTGCCTGATCAGCATTCCTTGTTTCCTACCTCCTGTGTACGAGGCCCAGGGAGCCCGTGGATGCTTGTGGCCCCTGACATTCTTCTCTTAAGGGGCCTGTGTTTTTGCATTTGCCTCTAACAGCTGACTTGACTGCACTTCTGAATTCATTTCTAGGTCACCAGCTGTCAGTCCTGGTCTGTAGATCCGTCTTGTCTGTCTGTCCTAGCTGGGCTGGGCTGAGCAGGGCAGTGACCCCTGTGAGGCCCCTCCTTACCCCATAGTCTGAGATGGAAGGCTGACCATTCAGGCATGAAGGGCAGCGTGTTTTTTCACTTGTTAGGTGGGAGTTTGCACACTTGGTTTTAATGCAGATATAACAACATGATTAAGAAGCCTAGTCCCCTTACATTTTAAGAGGCTTTGCCAGGATAACTGTCCAATGGGATCTCTCTGGGTGTCTCTGGTAAGGCTAAAAGCCCAACCAAGAGATGGCAAGTCACAATCCCTAGAGGCCAAACCAAACCATCAGGCGACATTGTGCTACAATCAGATGAGGAAAGGTGGTACACGTAAACCCACAATAAACAAACAGTAGTGTATACAGTGTACCGTATATTGACTGTAAATAATGTATATGTACACTGTTATATACATGTATATATATATATATATACTGTATATATTTCATATTTCTATGATATATTTTCAAAACCTTAGTGAAATAAATAGGCTGAAGATGTACAGAAATTACAATGTATTTATTAACCATTTTTTACTTAGAAGACGTGGGTGGACCTCTGACGTCCATCACAAACTGCAAACCCCACAGCCGACAGTCAGACCAAGTCTTAGTGGGCCACCTGACTTAGTACAGTTTCATCACATTTGAGCTTCTTGTGGTGTTGCAGAAATATTTTTTATTACATGAATATGAATGAATGAAAGTAGCCTGTTGCTTCTGAACAACGTTTCGGATCTGCCGTGCTGTGTGATGTGATGTTCTCTGGAAGAGGCTGTGGAATTCTCCAGAATCCTAACCTCAGCAAACTGGGATAAACGTTACTCCACAAACAATTATGTTTTTATAATTTATGGAAATCACGAAAATATTTTGAAAGTGTGTCTCAGTTACACAGAACAGGATTCACTGTAGTTATTCTAAAGAGTGGTTATCGTCCTGTCGATCTGTAATACCGCTCCCATCTTGTTGAGAGCACTGGTATCCAGCCAGGGGGGGCCTGCAGTGAGAGATGTAGGCAGACCTACATCCTCCTGCATGGTGCCTCGCTCCTGTCCCCTCCTGAAGGTATTTGGAAAGGAGGAGAGGGAAGGATTCCAAATCCTCCGCACACAAACACAAATGACAGAGTAGTTGTCGTTAGTGTTACGGCTTGACACCACACTGAGGCCATGTGTGTTTCTGTTCCTGACAACAGCTCAGTCACAGAAGGTGCACTGGCCGTAAAGGCAGAGTGTTTGGGTAGGTAGACAAAAACCATTTAACTTCTGTCTATTGGATAGTTTCATCTGTCCAGTTATTTCCTAAGCCATATGAAGGGTAAGCCTCTTGTTGGATGATTAATATTTTTTTGACCCCTTTCAACCCAGCCCATCTTTTCCCCACCGGATTATTACTCCAGGATTTGTTATGCATTAGAACGGTCTGTTTACAGTGAGGCGGGGCCTGTAGGCTGTGGTCTGGCTGGGGGAGGCGGGACCTGTAGGCTGTGGTCTGGCTGGGGGAGGCGGGGCCTGTAGGCTGTGGTCTGGCTCGGGGAGGCGGGGCTTGTAGGCTGTGGTCTGGCTCGGGGAGGCGGGGCTTGTAGGCTGTGGTCTGGCTCGTGGAGGCGGGGCCTGTAGGCTGTGGTCTGGCTCGGGGAGGCGGGGCCTCTAGGCTGTGGTCTGGCTCGGGGAGGCGGGGCTTGTAGGCCTGATAGGATAGGACGGTAAGAATGTGTGCAGATGGGAATCGCCAAAAGTCAACCTTATGACAATAATGGTCCTCACGCCGGTAGACTAGGTGGTTGAGTAGGGCTCGGCTCTTGTTCTTCCTCATGTCTGTGGCATGCGGTGCGGAAGCTGAAGATGGCTCGGGGGCAGAGAGCCAGCATGGCCTCCCTCCAGCACACTGGCGTTCTTCTGGCCGGCCTGTGCCTTAGGCCATGTCCACATTTAACACTCTCCCTGAGCCTTGTGATTATACAACATAATGCCGACCTCACACACACACACGCACATGAACTCTGTGTACTGTATCTAAAATTATGTTCCCACCATCCTCTCTAATTCATTCCGGCTCTTGTTTTCTAATGAAAGGGATCAGATGAGGCCACACGGATAAATGAAGGATGGTGGACGGAAGTGAGTATTAAGCCTGGCCCCATTTTGTGGAGGAGGAGGAGGGGGGGGGGGGGGGGGGGGGGGGTTTGACCCTCCTCTGCTCTGCAAATTCTCTATGGCTCTGGTGTAGCAGTACAAAACACAGTGGATTTGTATCCTCCCAGTGTGAAACTGCTAAATGTGGCGTGTAAGTGAGGTAAGGGACTGGCTGCTGCCACTCCCCCTTGGCTATGTTGAGCCCAGGTGCTGCTGTTGCCCTCATATTGGACACACCTGGTCCGTCACTCTAAATAAAGTCTACACACACACACACACACACACATGACCCCTAATGGACTATGACCCGAGTCCTGACATGCAGGCAATGCAAAACATGCATGCATGTACCAAAATCTCAAACATTTAATAATCTTGTGCGCGTGTGTGTGTGTGCGTGGGCGTGTCTGTTGTAAACAGTAGCTAGCGAAAGAGCCGGGGTGTGAGTCGATTTCCCCTCAGTTAACCTGGCCCCGTCCTAGTCTACCGGCTAGATGGTTGGAGTATGTGAGCTGAGAGGGAGAGCAGGGCCGAGCCAGGCAGACAGGAGAGGGCTGTTGTTGGCGTGGGGGAGGGGAGGGCGCTGGAGATTTACTGAGGCTCGCAGACCAGCTGAGCACATCGAGGTCAGAGAAAAGTCAGAGCCACGGAGAGCAGCCACATAGGCACAATGTGTCAGTCCCTGCAAAGCACGGGCTAAAACCACGACTCCCATGTGAAAACAGGGGTTGTGTGTGAGGCAGGCGCGCACGTGTGTAATGTATGTAAATGTGTGTGTGTGTGGGGTGGGTGGGCGGTTGTTTGTGTACATGTGGTTAAGGTTTATGCTGCACTAACCTTTTGCCCTCCCATTTCTTGCTTATGCCTCATTGGTGACATTTTCAATGTCGACCTTTGCTCCAGTTCGATTCCAAACTGACCTCCTCCCACACTGTAGATGTCCCTTCCCTTAAAATAGTTTTCCCACTCCTCCGCAAGGTTGCAAAAGGCCACTGTCGTTATCTATGTCATTGCCACAGTAGCAAAGTCATGACTTAGCCAACACAGGTTATCCATCTGTTGTGTGGGCCTTAGATTTCAAGTGGATTTCCTCAACTCCTGGATGACAGGAGCAAAATGAGCTTTGTTGTCCTCTGCAGACCCACAGAACTCAGTGCTCTTGGATTGCTCCTGGTCTCTTTTCCTGCATAGTGTCTTCATCTTAAAGCACCAACGCCTCTGACCTGTTATCTTCATTTACAATAAAGTAACCTTGGTTAATACTTCTTCATATTAAGTTAACCTTTGAATGTTCTTCTTTGTGCACGATGAAGCAAGTTCCAGTGGGTTCGGAGGCATCTACTTAGATGTTAGCATGAAACATTAGGCTAATCAAATATTGATGTATACTTTGGGATTCATCCTGCTATTGCTCCATATGATCAGTGAATACTTGGCTATGCTTCGGGCCATGGACGTGAGCAGGTGGACGGGTAGGTCGTTCCACCATCGTGGAGAGCGGAAGGAGAAGCTCTCTGTGCAGCCGTGAGACAGTCATTACAGACATTGCATCACGTCAAATCAAGTGCTTGAAAAATAAAAACTCTTGTTGTCCAAGGACTTTGGGTGTTCACTGGAAATATAAATCAGATATAGCCTAAATCAGACGTGGCCAGAGTACTGTGGAGTGTGGAAGACATTGGGATTTCCTGTGTGCTTATATTATTCACTAATCAATAGAACAAGTCATTGGATACGAGTTAGTATGTTCTCATGTAAGCTTGCTATTAATAAGAGTAGATCTAGATCTCTTTAGTCTGAGAGTGGTCATGTGTTGGGAGCAGTGAATCTCTGTCTCTGAGACTGTTGTAACGTCATTACTGCCTGACTGTCACAATCGATGTTTACATTCTTGTGCCCTATAAAAGATGGTCCTCCGGCTTTCAGAGGGAAGAGAGACATGATTGAGACCTAAACCTGGTGTTGTGTTGTCATTTATTGTCAGAGGTCTGGTTTTCTCTCCCAATCTGCATATTGATAATCCAGAACTCAACCGAATTTAGTCACTCCGTTTATGAAGAGACGGACAAAATACTTTTTTCATCAAGAGTATGCAAAAATACTGGTCAATGTATTTTCAGGGTTTTACCACATGTAGATTTAATTTAATACATTTTTCACACCAGTATGTTAGATTTAGGTTAGATACATTTAGCTGTGGACTATTTTAGTTCCGTAACAAGATATACCTTTGACCTTCTCTGGCCAGGGGTCTGTGGGCTAGAGGCTATGGGCTGTCATCTGCTGTAACACAGAGCTCTCTGATTGATAGGGCTTTGTGCTAGTCCTCTTATAAGTCAGGCTCCAGTCTGCAGTCCTCAGCCACCCAGCCACCCAGCCAGCCAATGTTCCAGTCAGTGACATGGAAGTAACAGATTGCTAGACACTGGTGCTTCATCACAGAAGGGGAGGAGACAGGGTAGAGGAAGTGGGGGAACATTTGGTGTTCTGTTTGACCCGCTCAAAGCTGTGTGTTCTGTGCCGTTCTCTGGGTTTTCACTGACCTATTTCCAGCTATAGCCGTCCTGTCAGGTCCATGTAGTCATAATCTGGACATTGCAGGGAAGCATCTGCTTGGAATGCTTTATGGTGCAGGGTTACTGGAATAGGACTGAGACTATGACGCTATGAATGAGCTTTATTGGCCTCCACTCATACTCATTGCAATGGCAGGTTTCGAAATATTTTGTTATTTGGATTTTTATAGCAGCATAAAATATAAATATGTGTGGTTAGTTCCACCCCCCCCCCTACTCTCCCTATAGGTAGTGGCCCCATGTGTGGTTAGTTCCACCCCCCCCCCTACTCTCCCTATAGGTAGTGGCCCCATGTGTGGTTAGTTCCACCCCCCCCCCTACTCTCCCTATAGGTAGTGGCCCCATGTGTGGTTAGTTCCACCCCCCCCCCTACTCTCCCTATAGGTAGTGGCCTCATGTGTGGTTAGTTCCACCCCCCCCCCTACTCTCCCTATAGGTAGTGGCCCCATGTGTGGTTAGTTCCACCCCCCCCCTACTCTCCCTATAGGTAGTGGCCCCATGTGTGGTTAGTTCCACCCCCCCCCCCTACTCTCCCTATAGGTAGTGGTTAGTTCCACCCCCCCCTACTCTCCCTATAGGTAGTGGTTAGTTCCACCCCCCCCCCCTACTCTCCCTATAGGTAGTGGTTAGTTCCACCCCCCCCCTACTCTCCCTATAGGTAGTGGTTAGTTCCACCCCCCCCCTACTCTCCCTATAGGTAGTGGTTAGTTCCACCCCCCCCCTACTCTCCCTATAGGTAGTGGCCCCATGTGTGGTTAGTTCCACCCCCCCCCCTACTCTCCCTATAGGTAGTGGTTAGTTCCACCCCCCCCCTACTCTCCCTATAGGTAGTGGTTAGTTCCACCCCCCCCCTACTCTCCCTATAGGTAGTGGTTAGTTCCACCCCCCCCCTACTCTCCCTATAGGTAGTGGCCCCATGGCTTGTTGTTTAAACATCTGCTCAGTGCTTTGTCAACTTTCTTTTCAACAACACACAAAGCAGCCTCCAGTAGAGCTCAGTCTCTGGAATAGTTGACAGTACTGTAAAGGATGGAAGACCAGTCTGTTCGTAGAAAGAAAATCATCCACTTAAACTATTATTGCATCTCCGACACCAACTGCTTTTGGGCAGGAAAACCCAATACAATGCTGCCTTATCATCAACTATTTAAATTGCAGTTTCCATGATTACCTGTGTAACCCATGTGCAGTATAGCATTCAAGAACGAATCATTATCTATAATGGATTGATTATACAAGATGACAGCACATGTTGTGATTGTGTCTCAAGTGTTGGCCTCCCTCCTTGGGCCCATACAATACCAGCAAGCAGGTAATTCAGTTCTCAGCTCCTAGCTGAAGCACTGTGGGGGGGGGAGGCTGGGTGGTGCTTGTTGTGTAACTACAAAGGGATCGGTCCTTCCACCAATATAGAGTGTTTTGTTTGTGTGTGTTTGTGTGGTTTGTTCGGGGTGTCTGACAGTGCTATTCAAAGGGAACTTCTATTGAGTGTAGCAGTAGGCCTCCTTGGAGTCCAAAACAATAACAGTGGGGGGAGTAATGGCCCTGGCTCTGGCTTTTCTATAGCCTTTTCACTGCAGACGGTGAACACAGACAGTGTCCTCCTCAAGTACTGGGCATCCTGTTCGTTTGGTTCACATTTCCGTTCCGTACTCTACAAAGCACCTTTCAATCATTATTCATTGTCATGGGACACCACTGTGTTTGAAAGTTGAAAGTGAAGTGAGTGGAAAGGCCCAAGGGGGTAAAATCATATGACTCCCTGAAAGGTCATGGTTAAACTCACAAGAGTAGGCATGATGAAAGTTGTAATGCTGCTTATCCTTCATGTAGGCTGCATCAGGCCTGTGTTCCCCGGGGTCCTACCCCTCCTTCCGCTAGCACGGCCTCACAGCCAGCATCTGATGGTGGACTTGGCCCCACAGTAGCTGGTTCCTATCCCCACCCTTGGTCTACGCCAGGGCGGTCCAACCCTGTTCCTGGAGAGCTACCATCCTTAAGGTTTCCCCTACGATTCTCATTTAGCACAGCTGTTTCTCATCATTATCTCGTTTACAAGCCGAATCGGGTTATTTACAATTGGGGTTGGACAGCTCTGATTGATGCAGTCACACACAGGCGTTCACACATACCTGCCCACCCCCCCTACACACACACACACACACACACACACACACACACACTATGACTGAGCAGACACAACCCTTTGAGGATGTGAGGATGGGATGATGACACTGGGATGGCCCTGGGGTTGTGTGTTATGTGGCTCACTGCATCCTGACTGAGAGAAACACACACACAAGCTGACAGAGGTGGGGATGGGCCAATTCCTCAAGGCAGAGACTAGACTGCCGCTTCATGATGTCATCTGTCTCCAGGGGGCGTGGTGGATTGTTTCTCCTTTCATGGCCTGTGGTGGTGTTGAGCAAATAGCCCTGAAGCCCTTCACATGCAAAAGGCGCTCCTAGAACAAGTTCAATGTACTGCAAATAAAACTTGTGCTCTCCGTTAAACTGTCCATAGCCGCGGGAACAGGTTCTGGGGGGGGGCTGGGGGGGGGGGGTGCTTAACGTTGCGGGGCGGTGCTGCGGTGGTGGTTTTTCACGTCAAATCATTTTAAATGCTGGTGCTGTCAGCAGGGGGGGCTGCAGCCCCCCCAGCACCTATTGTTCCCGTGGCCATGCTCCTGTCAGGTTCAATATATGTGAAATAAATGAATAAATAAATTCATTAACTTTCTTTCACAGATCTTCACACAATTCAATGTAGGTTTTACTTAGTTGATTAGTCCACCTGTCATCAGGCCATCATCATTTCTGGGAGCGCCCAGCCCAGCGCCCAGATTGTGGATGCACACAAGACAATCCATCACTGGAAATGGTCAACTTTCAGTACAAATCACCTATGGCTTTGACTCAGCCTGGTAGTGAACAATTCAGATACTGGTTTGAGTCTTGTCAATGTTTTTTATGTACCATCTACCTAAATCAGAAGTCAAAACCCTGACTCAAGCCTTGTGAAGAAGGGAGGGGGCGGGGCTTGTGTTCTGCACAGGAAGTACAGTAGCATAATACAGTAGCCAGTGTTTACTTGTCTGGACGGCTGTTAGGATAAAAGGGTGCAGACTGCAGTCTAAAGTCCTTACATGGTGAACGTACTTGGAATTGGCCTCGGCCTACAATATGTCTCCATGTGGAGTTCCACATTCTATGTTTGCACTACCTATCTTTTGACAAGTTGATGAGTTGACAAGATGTACTTTGGTCAATGCCTCATGTTTGCTGGCAGTATTATACTTGAGTAAGCATGCATGCAGTGGTGGTGTAATGAAGTAGTTGAGGTCAGGTCACACAATACACACACTACCCCCCCTCCCCCTTTTCCTTCCCTCCTAAATACAGAACACCCCTTGCCCTTTCTCCTTGGGGTCTGGATATTACACAGCCGCATGCTGTGCCCTTTGGACTGTAGGGTTCCCTCCCCCTGCCCCCCTCCCCTCCATGTGAGTTCAGCCTAGCAAGCCGTTGGTGGGGGAAGGAGATGCAGCCATGCACACTGAAGGTTCGGGATCTGGGCTCAGAGCTTAATTTGACACTCAGCTGTTACTTCAGAGGTTATTTATAAACCTTGGCCAGAGACGAGGTGATAATGCACTGGACTGGACTGTCTTCCAGTCATGGAGCACAGCAGGGAGCAGCGGTGGTCCAGGAGGCGTGGCTGAGTGACGGGATGTCTGGTACAGGAACAGAGTGGTGGACTGTGTGTGTGTGTGTGTGTGTGTGTGTGTGTGTGTGTGTGTAGGAAGGCAGGGTGTAAGGTACAGCCAGCTACAGTGCAGAGTCTAAATGCAGGGTTCAGTCTGGTTGCTTGCAGTCCTGCCTGTTTGGTGATGTAGTTCTGTAGCTCCAAGTAACTTAGCTCAGGCAGGTTAGTTTACAGAAAGTTGTGGTAACCTCTTTGTCTTAGGCAGAGCATTGAGGTAGGTAGGTGGGCGGTGTGTCAGTTCCCTAACAGGAAGTTCTTGTGTCGGTGGAAGGCTGTCTTTCCTGAGTGGAAGGAGTGGGTGATTTACAAATGAATTAAACTGCTCCCTCTAGTCACTTCATCTGACATCAGCATACTCCTTTTCACTCTCTCTCCATCTCTGCCTTGTTCATTCGCTCTCTCGCTCTCTCTCGCTCTCTCTCGCTCTCTGTCTCTCTCTCGCTCTCTCTCGCTCTCTCCCACTCTCTCTCCTGTTCTCTTTCCCGTTCTCTCTCGTTCTCTCTCTCGCTCTCTCTCTCGCTCTCTCTCTCCATCTCTGCCTTGTTCGTTCGCTCTCTCGCTCTCTCTCGCTCTCTCTCCTGCTCTCTCTCGCTCTCTCGCTCTCTCGCTCTCTCGCTCTCGCTCTCTCGCTCTCTCTCTCTCTCTCTCTCTCTCTCTCTCTCTCTCTCTCTCTCTCTCTCTCTCTCTGTCTCTCTCGCTATCTCTCGCTCTCTCTCGTTCTCTCCCGCTCTCTCTCGCTCTCTCTCGCTCTCTCTCACTGAATCTTTTGCTTTCGTCACTGACGGCAATAAAGACCAACTGCAGTGTCATCCTTCAAAGAAAAGGAAAGTGTTATGAGAAAGGCAGATGTTTTTTTCTCTATCTTACTCAGAGGGACTTTTCCTCTCTCCCTTCACACTGAAATATCCACAACAGCAACTGATGGCTACTTTTAGTGTTAAGTTACTTTTACCTGTCAGTTGCTATCTGAAATACCAGCTGCAAAACAAATGCCCATATTCTGCAGCAAGTCATTAAACAAATAATAAAAGGAGTTTTGTTGAGCAACTCTGTCAATATTGTATGTCTTAAGTAGGCTAGTTATGCAGTGTGGGTTAATGTTTGGAGACTCACTAACCTGTATGTTGGGGGAAGCTGGGTTAATTGAATGCATGTTTCAGTAAGTAGCATTGTATCTCCCCATCTGAGAAGAAAAGTAATGGGATATGTTCCGTTTCTCAAACTCATCTCCCCTCTCCATCTAGGCTTGAGACAGGAAATTGCATTCCCTAATCCAGCTTTCTGCCTGGACTTCTTAATTCTAAATGAACGTTCCCTGTAGCCACTGTGAGAGTTGCGGGTGATGATGGTACAGCACAAATGTTAGAAAAACAACCCTGGTTGTTTAACTCTGTCTGTGACCTTGTGTTGAAAATTCTCTTGTCAGAAATACAGTTGTACCAATGCGTATTGAAAGAGTGAAAAGAATCACTTTGAAGTGCTTATCTGATTACTCGTGATGGACATTGATGTTTCCCCAGGCACGAGGTTTAACAGGCGTGGTAAGGGAGGCCACACCAGGAATGGAGAATACATTATGAAATGTTCTAGTTGTGTAATCCTGACTTGCAACCATTCGTCTCCCTTTGACGGGCCATTTTGTGTTCTCAGAGATCGTAAATAAGTCTCGATTCTGCCCATGGATAAAACAAAAAAAAAACGACAAAAAAGAATGTTGGCTCGTGACTGTTCTTTTTGGTCCCAGTGCTGGCGAAGGGAGAAGAGCACATGAATGCACACATCTTAAATAAGATTGAATAATACGTGGATCGATACTGATTCATTTCAAATTAAAATGTCACGGGAAGCCCTTGCTGTTTCACTGATCAAGAAACTTCATGGTTTATGGTCTCTATTTAGCTTTTCTGCACGGCACAAACTGCTTTTGTTTGAGATAGACAGAAAGTTAGTTAACCGTGTCTGTGTTTAAAACAACAGGGCACTTGTGTTGCAAGTACACTGTCCTCTGGCATGACGTTGTCATAAATCCTGTTAGTGACCTCATATGGGGCTTAGTGTGAGAATGTTTTTTTCTTGTTGAAGGGCCAAAGTCTTATCTTTATGGGAAGCTATATAAATGAGACAAAAGGATGATAGCCTTTGAAGAGAAGGCCAAGGTAAAGAGAAGTTACTGTTGGCCCAAAGTGGAGGACTGCTATTTGTCTTATCTTCAGCGTTTGGGAGAGCTTCTGTGCGGATACTGTCCACTGTCTCTTCTTTGAATTTATACCACTGGAGATCTGCTTGGCCCATAACAAGGTGTTACTACGGCAACCTTCCTCTGTCCTGAGCTTCAGTTGCCACTGATTTCAAACAGTCATTCCACCGTCCCTTTTGAAAGGTCACTTCAACCTGGCTACCTCCACGACTTCAAGTCATGCGAGTGCTCGGTTGAGTCGTGACATCAGTGAGTTAGCACCAAAGAATGCCCCTTGGGTTTATGTTTAAACTGGGTGCACATGCATAGCTAATGCGCTTGTTTCGTGGCTTATCCATTGACCTGTTGTATCGTGCTCCTTCACCTGGATGCAACCGTGGCTTTGATCTCCGTCCATGTAGCGCAAGGGGTGGAGACCAGGATGGAGGATGTTCATTCACCATCTTGATTCCTTCTCATCCTTTTTATTTTTGTAATATTATTTATTTATTTGGGGGGGAGTGACCAATTAAAGTCATGAGACTCGCCGCAAGCTCGGCATGACATCGGCAGTTAGAACACAAGGCTGCAGGGCTTTTCCCGCCTCTGTTTGGGCTAACAAATAGATGAAGGACAACCATTATCTCATTAGGGGGGACCTGTGCACGGCTGATGCACCAAACAAGGAGACAGAAATGAGAGGGGAGACACAGCAGGGAACCTACAGACGGTCAAATAAAGATACGCACATATTTGTCTGGAAGCTTCGTGGCAGCATGTGGGCGGCTGATGTTTTCTGTCTTCGGGGTCCAACCAGAGGAAGGAGCTGTCTCGAATCAATCATGCTGAACTCTGCTGCTCCCCTCAACAGTCTGCAGTAACACGGAGCAGGGCTGACGGCCCGAGTCTAGACACTGATCAAACTATGGCATGATACAGTCATGATATAGTCAGATGGCTGAGCGGTGAGGGAGTGGGGCTAGTAATCAGAGGGTTGCCGGATCGATTCCTCGCCTAGCCAAATGACGTTGTGTCCTTGGGCAAGGCACTTCACCCTACTTCCCTCGGGGGGAATGTCTCTGTACTTACTGTAAGTCGCTCTGGATAAGAGCGTCTGCTAAATAACTAAATGTAAATGAAACTCTTACACAACATGATGTGTTTTAGGTAAAGTGAGGCCTTCATTGCAGTGTAGCACACAAGAAGAAGATGAAGAATGCTAGCTAGCTAGGCAAAAAGTGCACTGTGTGTGTTTGTGTAGCAGCATAGCGTAGTTGACGGAGCGTGTCGAAGTAGGCTGTTTTTTTACAATGGCACCGGAGCATACTGGAAGTATGCTGGAGTCCTCTTGAGTTTTGGTTTCAGATGTTGTCAATGCTGTGGTGACACAGAGGCTTGCGCTCACTTCCTCTATTCATTCTGTTCTGTTCTTCTCCCTGGCTCCGTCTGTCTCCTGTCTTTCTCTCAGGTTAGTGGCGTTCCTCCTCATAAGGCCCTGCTCTTACATGGTAACAAACAGCTGAAGACAAGAGGTAAGATCCCCTCTGTTTGTCTAGAACCAGGACTGTGTCAGGGGAGTGTTGTTACACATGCCGTTTCAGAAGAGTTTCAGTGATCCATTCAGTTATACCAGGAGCCGTAAAAAAGAAGAGAGAAAAAAAAGCGAAAACGCAAGACTTTCAGTTCCCTCTTTGTCTCTCCTGGCCAGGATGTGTGCTGTGTTGTGTTTGAGTGAGCCAAGCCAGAGTCATGTTCTTGTTGTGCTGGGAAAAGTTGGTGGAAAGATGTTAATGGTGGGTAACCGGTGCCTGGAGACCATAGAAACACATTCAGGAGAATACCAAAAGCTCCCCAGACGACTACCAAAACAGTCATAGGCAACCCCAGAAATATGTTTGATGAATATATTTTAAAATATATGTGTATATATATATCTGTGTGTGCGTGCGTGTGTGTGGAGATTGCGGCTATAGGGTGGTACAGACTGGCAGCCCAACTCACAAGGGGGCGGGACAGGAAATAGATGCTGGTTGACTGCGTTACGTGCTCTTCCTTTTTCATTCCTCTCCTGTCATCTGACAGTGTGCTGTACTGTTTACTTCTCTACAGAGGCAGTGAGATCATGCTTTTACTGTTCAGGCACTCAGTTACTGAGACCAGAGTGCACTCAAACCATCTGCCATGGTTTCTACATGGTGGCTTTTTTGAATGTCCCCAATTTGATTTGGGATGTAGTGAGTGCAGTAGGTTTAAGCCTCTGGGGAGCATAAGGTCTGGTAGGTGCCGGGTCAAGGTTCAGGGAAGCCACCTGAACCTTGCTGGAGCAGGAAAACGTTCAGACAGGATTTGCGTCCCGCACAAAAGCACAAAGGTCATAGGATGTCCTTTCTGCTCACCTCTCTCTGTTGAACATCTATTACTCTCTCCCTCCATTGTGGGGAAAAGACGTGAATCTTCTTCATCTGCATTCTGTTGCAGAAAATCCGCTTGCAGCCCAAGCATTTGCTTTCCTTGCCTCCCTCAGGACAAAATGACGTCAAAAGAAAAAAAATGATCCATGCACACCCAACTGTACCTGATGACTGATACACAAACACACACAGTCATCCTATCGCATCTTGTGTGAGGGGGGTGTATTGACAGGAATCATGGTTCAGAGACCTAGCAGGTATCTGGGCAGGACAGACAGACTCTTCCCCTAGGGAGCTGTTGACTCAACACAACATTGTTGTTTGGACCCTCAGCCGGCTCAGAGACTCTTCCGGTTCAACCAGTCCAACCATTTGCCAAGGTCAAACATCAAAGATGCTCCCATTGATGTTTGTTTCTGTGTGGATGTGTGGGTGTGTGTGGATGTGGGTGTGTGTGGATGTGTATGTGTGTGTGTGTGTCAGGGTGTTGAAGATGGCAGTGTGGATCCAGGCCCAACAGCTCCAGGGTGATGCGCTGCACCAGATGCAGTCCCTTTACGGACAGCACTTCCCCATCGAGGTGCGCCACTACCTGTCCCAGTGGATCGAGGGCCAGCTATGGTGAGTGAGCGATCATCTCTCACAGCACTCACCCGGAACTCTTACCGTCACATGGACTCCGGCTTGGGGGGTGTGCTCCATGTGTTTGGGGGGTGTGCTCCATGTGTTTGGGGGGTGTGCTCCATGTGTTTGGGGGGTGTGCTCCATGTGTTTGTGTATTTTGCGTGCGCATGCCTACATGGCTGGGAGGGAGTTGTCAACACTGTGTGGTTTGACCCTTCAGGGACACCATAGACCTGGAGAACCCCCAGGAGGAGTTCAAGGCCAAGCGTCTGCTGGACAGCCTCATCCAGGAGCTGCAGAACAAGGCCGAACACCAGGTGGGAGAGGACGGCTTCCTGCTCAAGATCAAGCTGGGCCACTACGCCAGCCAGCTCAAGGTGAAAGAGCCAGGGCCCCCAACATCGCTTTCACAAGCCTCTGGTTAAACACTGGATACAGGGTTACTGTGCTTGAGGAACCAGGCATTGTGGGTATTTATGACTAAGCTCTCCTCTCGGGGATGTTTGTATTTGCTGCAGGGCAGCGTTGCCAGGCTTTAATTTCCTTCATTCATTAACCTACAGTAGCTCTCTCTTGGACGTCGCTTCGGATAAACAGCGTCTGCTAAATGAATAAATGTGCACTGGGGGGGGGGGGGGGGGGGGTTGTCTTTGGTTCACTCCAGCAGTAGCACCTTGGTGCATGGGGGTCAAAAGTGTGTACAAATATGTTTGTGCGCGTGCGAGTATTTGGATGTGCGTGTGCGCGCGAGTGCTGTGCTGTGTGTACTCCATTGTAAGTGAAAGATGTCCTTGGAATCTCATCAAAAGCCCGAGCCCCTGTGACTCATTATTTGAGTGTAACGGAGGAGCAGAGCCCATGAGTGGGCACTGTTAGCCCGCTGTGTGATCTCTGTAAATTGATCAGTCTTGTGTGCAGGGTTGTTTTTGTCAGTCAGCGGCTAACACGGCTAACAGGGCTAACAGGGCACATGCGGGCCTTGTCTTTCAGAGCACGTATGACCGCTGTCCTCTGGAGCTGGTCCGATGCATCAAGCACATCCTCTACACAGAGCAGAGGCTGGTCAGAGAGGCCACCAATGTAAGTGTCCGTCACACATACGCACGCGCACACACATGCACATGTGAACACCATCGAGTGGGACACAGGGACAGACAGGACACAAGCGTGGTGACTCTTGAGGGCTGAGATGTTATGGTTGTTCTGGATGCATAAAAACCGAAAAAGGTCAGATTTGTGATATTGGTCAAACATGGCATCGGTCAACGAAGTACTGGAACAAATAGTTCTGGCTCCTGACTGTCTGCTGACCGATAATAACTGATATCCTTTCTCAGTTCCTCTGTAAGAACTTACACACAAGGAGGCTCTGTCCTTTTTGCACACCATAAAATAAACAACAAGGCCCCTGTACTGGTTGCATGTTGTTATTGGAAATGAATGTCACACTGGTAGAGAAGATTAATTGTACCATACTAATATAAAGGGCCTGACTGTTATCAGAGTATGTGTGTTGTGTGGTTGGACAGTACTGGAAATGCCATTATACAATCATAGCAATATTACACATTCTGTCACCAACATCTTAAATATGTAGCATGGTGAAGCTGCAACAATAGCAGCACAGGATATTACCCGAGCAAAGGTACAGTGCATGATGTCTGAGGTACTAGCATTAAATAGCCGATTATATGACATTATGGAAATCTGAGCAGTTGGGGAACGCTTTTACTGCAGGTTCTCTGTCATCACAGGTAGTTTTGTCTGTTTATTTTGTTTGAAAAACAGACGGTATCTATACCCTCACAAAATACCCACATACTTACATAGCGAGACAAATGTGAGACCATACACAAACTGTCTCACCACTGGCACAGCGTCAACCAAACTCTGAAAGTACCTACCATCCCTGTGTGAGAGAAGACGTCAGGAGAGTTCCTGTTATAACATGCGCTAGGTTATCAAACCATAAACCCAGTGGTCCATAAAACATCCGACTATCAATAGGGCCCTGGCGTGGATTGATTTCTAGGCGGACCATGCCTCCTGTATCGCAGGATTGCACATTGGGAGTGATTACATTCCAGCCTGTTTACTCTGGATATCGCAACAGCAGGATGCTCCCATGCTGTGGGCACCAGCGATAAGCAAATACATTTTTCTCCTTGTCCTGGCCGTACTCTTTAGGAGGTTTCAGGGAAATACATGTCCCTTTGTTGGGCCGACTGAAGTTTACAGTCAGGAGGTGGTGGTGGGGAGGGGGGGGGTCTTCTGTTAACCTCACGTCTCTTGCCTGGCTCTGATTGGCAGTCGAGCTCGCCGGTGGGCAGGATGATGGACAGCATGTCCCAGAAGTACCAGCAGATCAACCAGGCCTTCGAGGAACTGCGTCTCCTGAGCCAGGACACGGAGAACGACCTGCGCAAGCTGCAGCACAACCAGGAGTACTTCATCATCCAGTACCAGGAGAGCCTGCGCATACAGGGTACGCTCCACAGCCCGGGCCCCGCGCGGCCTCCCCTCGGCCTCCCTCGGCCTCACTGCGTGTGTGTGTGGTATGTTAGCACAGGTGCGGGAGGGAGATTTATACTCTTTCCGGGTGTTTTTCTCCCTCCTTCTCCTCCTCATCCCTCGCTCCCTGTCGTCGTCCCCCCGTCCCGTCCCCCCTCCAGCCCAGCTCACCAGCCTGGCCACACTGCCCCCTGCTGACCGGCAGCTACGGGAGCCCAGCCTACTGAGCAAGAGGGCCACTGTGGAGGCATGGCTCACCCGGGAGGCAAACACACTACAGAAATACAGACTGGTACGCCTCCCCCGTCCAGCACAAGACACACGCGCGCACCTACATTTGAGATTGCAGCACAGGGACGTTTACACTGTGTGTGTGTGTGCGTGCGTTTATACGTGTGTTTGCCTGCGTGTGTGTGTGTGTGTGTGTGTGTACAGGACCTAGCAGAGAAGCACCAGAAGACACTGCACCTCCTGAGAAAACAGCAGACCATCATCGTAGACGACGAACTGATCCAGTGGAAGAGACGGCAGCAGCTGGCCGGCAACGGGGGCCCTGCTGAGGGGGGTCTGGACATCCTTCAGTCCTGGTGAGGACTCAGGTCACACACGCTGCACACACTTGACCCCACTCTACACCCCACAGGTCAGAGGGCAAAGGTTAACCACGCTCTCAGTGGGCACTGTGACTTGTTTACTCAGTAACTCAGAACACAGGCGTATTTCATCCACTCGCTTTTGAACACACATATGCTTACCTCAGTATGCTCATATTACTGTGAACACGTCTCTGTGTGTGTTTGTGTCCCAGGTGTGAGAAGCTAGCAGAGACTATATGGCAGAACAGGCAGCAGATTCGAAGAGCGGAGCACCTCAGGCAGCAGTTGCCCATCCCAGGCCCTATCGAAGACCTCCTGAACGAGCTCAACAGCACCATCACAGATATCATCTCAGCGCTGGTCACTAGGTGTGTGGATCGACCCATTCTTGTCTCTCGCCCATCTGCCTTCCTCCATCCTCTCTCTGCCTTCCTCCATCCTCTCTCTGCCTTCCTCCATCCTCTCTCTGCCTTCCTCCATCCTCTCTCTGCCTTCCTCCATCCTCTCTCTGCCTTCCTCCATCCTCTCTCTGCCTTCCTCCATCCTCTCTCTGCCTTCCTCCATCCTCTCTCTGCCTTCCTCCATCCTCTCTCTGCCTTCCTCCATCCTCTCTCTGCCTTCCTCCATCCTCTCTCTGCCTTCAGGCATGTTGATTCTTGCCCTGTGGCACAGTGTGCAGGGGCAGCATTGTTGCAGTGTGTCCTGTACAGCATTTGAAGTTGATTTACCCCATTTCATAACCAGCCTGAGGCATCATGCAACCTCTGCAGAGAACTTACACAAGTTTTAGTCTTGTGTGGTAAACAGATCAGACACATGATTCCTATTTACAAAACGACATTATCTAAGTGGTTGCTCTAATATTGAATGACTCATTAACGGTCACTCAAGTGTGTTAATGTGACTAGGATGAGCTCCAAGAAGCACAATGTTCATAAAAGTAGGACGTGTGTGTGTGTGTCAGTATCTGTGTTATGTGTGTTAGCATGTGTGTGTTTGTTCCTGTGTGTGTGAACATGTGTCTGTCGGTGCACGTGTGTTTGATTTGTACCACGCTGACTCTCATGCTGGGCTGACGCAGAGCGAAGGCTGGCCAGCCCAACCCCCCTACCCTTCCCCATCCCCGCCCTGCTCCCCGACCCCCGCTGGTCTTGGCCCGCGAGCAGACCAGCCTAGCGGGGCTTACAGAACCCATCGACCCCTCGACCGGAAGATCAGGAATTGGGAAGGTGATGGACAAGAGGCAAACGAGCGGTTAAAAGACGGGGAGGATGGACGAGAGAGGGGAGATACAAGTAGAGAGAGAGAGGGGAGATACAAGTAGAAAGAGAGAGGGGAGATACAAGTAGAGAGAGAGAGAGAGAGAGAGAGAGAGAGAGAGAGAGAGAGAGAGAGAGAAAGAGAGAGAGAGAGAGAGAGGAGACAACTTATGACATATGAGAGTCGAGGAGAGACAAGGAGTCTGCAGTCTGCTGGCGAGATGAGCATGGAGTCACATGATTCGCCTCGGCGGCATTGAGAACACGAGTCGTCGTTGCCCGGAGGCTCTCTCAGCCTAGCAGACGACCGCAACGCCTCGCCGTGGAAACAAGGAGCTCCCCCTGCGCGCCCAGCGTCCCTGTCTCTTCTCCAGCACTGGGTCCCTGCTGACCCCCATAATGCACCCAGAACACGTCCCTGTCACAGCGATGTCCGTTGGAGAGTGTTAGATAGTGTTAACGGTGGCGCACAGTGACTTTCAAATACCAAACATGAGGGTTTCCTCTCGTTCCTCTCCCGTTATGCCCTCCAGATGAGCCACATCCTCTCCATTTCCCGAACCCCTAGTGGGCAGCTAACAAGCGGGAGGGGTTAGGGGTTGGTATCTCATCGCTGCTTGCTGAACGTGCACAGCAGCTCAGCCCAGTTGTCTCTCAGATGTTCTCTGGGACTGTGTTCTAGCTCTCTGTCTGTTTCCATCTGTGTCTCTCTTGCTCTCCTTCTCTCTCTTTCCTCTCCCCACCTCTTTCTCTCACTCTCCTCTCCCCACCTCTTTCTCTCTCTCTCCTCTCCCCACCTCTCTCTCTCTCACGCTGAGTGCTTTTGTGTTTCCGTCTGTGAAAGAAAGACGTATATCGACTGTAAACGTTCATTAGCTGTAGTGTGTTGCTAGGATTCCTAGTGGTTTACGCTGACCTTATCGCCTTCTCCTTTTTCTTTCAGCACCTTCATCATTGAGAAGCAGCCTCCACAGGTTTTAAAGACCCAGACCAAGTTTGCCGCGACAGTACGCCTCCTAGTGGGGGGGAAGCTGAATGTGCACATGAACCCTCCACAGGTCAAGGCCACCATCATTAGCGAACAGCAAGCCAAAGCCCTTCTCAAGAATGAGAACACTCGCAAGTGAGTTCCTGCTGTGTGTGGTTTTCATCACTGTCTTTCACGCCACGTTTTGAATCGTCTTTCTTATTTTTTTACATGGTTCATATAAAGGGCAGCAAACCTAAAGAATGTCTTTCAAGTCAGTCTTTGCTCTGAATACCTATCTTTCCTTTGCATGTCTACCTTGTGTGACTATAGTAGTATAGTAGTATAGTAGTATAGTAGCGAGTCAGGTGGCTGAGCTGTTAGGGAATTGGGCTAGTAATCAGAAGGTTGCTGGTTCGATTCCCGGCCGTGCAAAATGAAGTTGTGTCCTTATGCAATGCACTTCACCCTACTTGCCTCAGGGGGAATGTCCACTTACTGCAAGTCGCTCTGTATAAGAGTGTCTGCTAAATGACTAAATGTAAATAGTAAGAATAGGGTATTGTCAGATACCCAAAGAAATCTTAAGACTACCGTTCATTAAACTATTTCAAAACATTTCTCATGGTTAAAAGGCTAAGTATTGAACCTGTATCCTCCAATCATCTCTGTAATTTGTGGCATCGGCCCCCTGCTTTGGTAACGGCAACAAAAGCTCTGAAAGCTATTGTAACGCTCCTCCTCCTCCTCCCTATCCTCTTTCTGCTCCTCCGTGGCCTCCCTCTCTTCCTCCCTTCCCTCTCTCAGTGACAGCAGTGGGGAGATCCTCAACAACAACTGTGTAATGGAGTACCACCAGACCACAGGAACTCTCAGCGCCCACTTCAGGAACATGGTGAGGACGTCATCTAGGTAGAGGGCTGGAGGCTTAGGGTTAGGGCTGTTGTTTATGTGAGAGCTTAAGGTACTGTAACTACCCAGAGAAGCCCTGGAGTTTCTGAAAAACACATACATACGGTGTAGTAGGTTGCACAATGCTCACTCCATAGATTTCCCTTGACCCTTAAGGTTCTTTATGGATAATTTAGGATGTTATCTCTGTGTGCCTCAACACGATTGCGAGAGAGTCGAGAATTTGTTTGTTTGTTTGTTTGTTTCTTTATTCGCATTTATACAATAATTAAAACAATATAAAGATACAAAAGAAAACAGGCAGGCGGGGCCACAATCCTATGTGTTTTTTCGTGGGGCCCACCCCAGAAACTGAATAGTCAATATTATACATTAATCAAACTAAACAACATTTAGATAAGCAAGATAAACAAATAACATTTGAGACGAGGGGCCCGACAGCTTTCGAGTGTACGGGTAGATGTGTTTACATTGTCTGAGCCTCTTCTCCCCTGTTTCATTCAGTCTTTGAAGCGGATCAAACGCTCCGACAGGCGGGGGGCGGAGTCAGTGACGGAGGAGAAGTTTACCATTCTGTTTGAGTCCCAGTTCAGCGTTGGGGGAAATGAGCTGGTTTTTCAGGTTAAGGTAAGAATGAAGGTGTGGAAACGCAGCCAGAGAAGAGAGAGAGAGAGAGAGAGAGAGAGAGAGAGAGAGAGAGAGAGAGAGAGAGAGAGAGAGAGAGAGAGAGAGAGAGAGAGAGAGAGAGAGAGCAACAGGATGAATAAGCAGAGCAAAAAATTACATCGACTCCAGGAACATAAAGCAGGCAGGTAGATAAACAGAAACTGCAGGTGTCTTTTCTGGCTAAAGTCTTTTTTATTAGATTAGATTAGATTCAACTTTATTGTCATTACACAAGTACAGGTACAAGGCAACGAAATGTAGTTTAGGTCTAACCGGAAGTGCAATAACAGTAAGTGCAGGATATACAGTGTAGTGCAATAAAGTATGGACAGAAGCTATCCTAAAAAGTGTAAAAGTGCAGTGGAAAGTGATTGCATATTACAGTTAGTGATTGCATATTACAGTTATAGCCGGGAGTCAGTGGAGTCTATTATCATCCAGATAACATGTCCTTAGACACCTCTCCACATTGTCTTCATCACATCCATTCACAGATAGTCCAACCCCACCCTCCAATCAGAAGACTTCTTAATGAGTTTCGAGGCCCAGCAGACCCACTAATATGTTTTTTCCCTGTGGATGTGTGGGTTGAGACCAATGTGTGTTGTTGTTTTTCTGTTAGACATTATCACTTCCTGTGGTGGTCATAGTCCATGGTAGTCAAGACAACAACGCCACAGCGACCGTGCTTTGGGATAACGCTTTTGCCGAGCCGGTATGTTGATTATTTTCGAAACATGTTCATTAAGCTTGTGTATATGTATGTACGTGTGGGCTATCTGGCTTTGTTAGGGATGTTTACTCTTTTGTGTGTGCAATATTGTATCGCTCTATGGGTCCTTAGCTATCCTGAATGTCCTCCCAGGGTCGGGTGCCCTTCTTAGTGCCTGATAAAGTGATGTGGCCCCAGCTGTGTGAGGCCCTCAACATGAAGTACAAGGCTGAGGTCCAGAGCACTCGGGGGCTCTCTGAGGAAAACCTGGTGTTTCTGGCCCAAAAGGCCTTCAGCAGCTCCAGCATCAACCCTGAAGACTACCGTAACATGACCATGACCTGGTCCCAGTTTAACAGGGTGAGCCCGGCAACCACCGACCGAGGGATAGGGGTTGGGTTATGGTTTTTGATCTGAAGTTTTATGATCTATAATTAAGATGGATGTAGGCTTGCCAGGTTAGGCTGGTTGTTATGTTTGCAGGGTCCAAGAGTGATGCTCACCACTGAACATTTAAACCTCCAAGAGAGAGCAAGATAGAGAGTGCAAACGAGAAAGGAAGAGATTATTCTTTCTGTCAGCAAAGCTCTCAGTTGCTCTTAATGAGCCTGTTTGTTCAGAGAGGCAGCACTAATCCAGCTCTAGGCCTCATTGGCTCCCTCTAACCAACCAATGACGACAGAAAGCACACACACATTCAGATCATATTCACCCCAGACCATCCAGTTTCGTCAGTGAAAGGCCTTGGATACAGAAACATACAATACAATTTGATGCATCACAATACCCCTCTCCTATACACACATACACACACACTTAAGGTACACACATATACACAAGACCACTTCATATGAATGCACTGCTGTGGTGAATGTATGAATGAGGATTCTTTCTTGTCATTGGAAGCTAGGAGATCCAGGATCCTGATTGGTTGTTTGTATGCAGCATCTGAACAGTGTTATACAGTGTATACAGGTTGAGGAAAAAAGCATACAGATGAAATCCTTGACTGTAAACTTTCCCATCCAGGAGAGCTTGCCTAGCAGGAACTTCACATTCTGGCAGTGGTTTGACGGGGTCATGGAGCTAACTAAAAAACATCTCAAGCCCCACTGGAATGATGGGTAAGAAAAAACCTCTTTGTTCAAGTCTATGTTCTTATTTTTCCCTCTTGAAAATGAGTGGTCGTCAGATTTTAGTCGATAGTGTAGCGGAAATGGAACAGAAAGAGAGCATAATAGAATTTAATAGCCACTTGTTTTTTGTGATTGACAGCTGGTTAGCCGTACGGCTTGTTGGAAGAGTGCACACAATGGTAGAAGTGAACGAGTTTCCTTCCAGTTTATCCCTTTTCCCGTTAATGGCTCAGATCAGACCGCTTCATCAATTCCAACGACTGGGCCACAAGGCCCTCTCTTACAAGTACATGTGACTTAACCATAGCAACGGCAAGTTCCTCAAATATACCCTTAGCAACCACAAGTCAGGAGAGCAGACAAAGAGCAGGCGTGCCGATGTACAATGACATCTCTTGAACCCCTCTCTCTGGCTCGGGTCCTTAGGGCCATTCTGGGCTTTGTAAACAAGCAGCAGGCCCAGGATATGCTGATGTCAAAACCCAATGGCACTTTCCTGCTGCGCTTCAGTGACTCTGAGATAGGAGGAATCACCATTGCCTGGGTGGCTGAAAACCCTAACAAAGCAGGTACGGACATTATCCCCATTCAGTACCACATTCACATAATTTGAGTTTTATGCTAGCGTCAGCCTCTAGATTGTGTTTTGTCATGTTTCCCTGGAGAATTCTGGCACAGCACACAAACAGAAATAAAATCCTCATACATCAGAGACAGTGGTTGTGCACTCACCGTCTCTCTATTTTCCCATCAAAATCAGGAATCTAAACGCAGCGGTTTAAGTGTGTGTACGCGTGTGTTTCCACTCTGTTTTCCGTTCCAGGGGAGAGGATGGTGTGGAATCTCATGCCCTACACAACCAAAGACTTCTCCATCCGTTCTCTGGCTGACCGTATCAGTGACCTCAACCACCTGCTGTTCCTCTACCCCGACAGAGCCAAGGACGAAGTCTTCTCCAAATACTACACCCCGCCTCTCTGTATGCATGCCCAGTACTTCTACAAACAAACTCCAATGAATTGTTTCCTTCACGTATAGGACTGGTAGTGACACCAGTGACAGTGGTATATCTGTCTCACGAGCCACCTTGTCTCTCTTACAGCAAAAGCAGTTGACGGATACGTCAAACCTCAGATCAAACAAGTGGTACCAGAGTGAGTGCTTGTCTCCCCTCCTGTATCCATTTCTCACTTTGTCCTTCCTTGCTCTCTCCACCCTCCCTCCTTTTCTCTCTCTCTCTCTCTCTCTCTCTCTCCCTCTCTCTCTCCCTCTGTCTCTCTCCCTCTCTCTCTCTCTCTCTCTCTCTCTCTCTCTCTCTCTCTCTCTCTCTCTCTCTCTCTCTCTCTCTCTCTCTCTCTCTCACTGTGGCAACAGTTAAAGTTAATTACCAAACAATGGTTCCTGAATACAGATCAACCATTAGGCATTTTCTATCGGGGGGCCAATTAGAGTCTTCAGTCGTTCTGCCTGCTCAGCCCTCTCTCTCCTTTCATCACAGTAGTTAAGGTTGTTAGTGAGCTGGCCTCTGTCCCCGCTGTGCTCCTCCTCTCCCTTCCCTGCTCCACTTAGCCACCCAGGGGTGAGGAACAGGAGAGAGAAGTCGCTGAAGCTGGCTTTTGGAAGGCTCAGAAGGTTTGGTCTGTTTGTGGCTGCTTTGGTAACCGCTGACGACGGTGCTCCCTTGTCCCAGGTTCACCACAGCCAATCCCGACCCAGCTGGAAACCCCACCTACATGGATCACGGTGCCTCTCCCGTTCCTGCTAGTCACCCTCAACACTATGGCATTTACCCACCTATGTAAGGCACTGCATTGTATTGGGAGTGTGTGTGTGTGTGTGTGTGTGTGTGTGTGTGTGTGTGTGTGTGTGTGTGTGTGTGTGTGTGTGTGCGTGTGTGTGTGTGTGTGTGTGTGTGTGTGTGTGAGTGTGAGTGAGTGAGTGAGTGAGTGAGTGAGTGAGTGAGTGAGTGAGTGAGTGAGTGAGTGAGTGAGTGACAGACAGGCAGATGATTTGATGTACGGAAAATGTGTGTTGTGTGCCATTTTGGGTGACTCCTCTTCTCTCCGTCATGGCCCAGGAGTGACTCCATGCTGGATGCGGAGGGGGATTTTGATCTAGATGACACCATGGATGTGGCGAGGCATGTGGAGGAGTTGCTTAGAAGGCCAATGGAAAGCCAATGGAGTGTCCAACAGTCGTGACCTTCACCCTCCAACCCCTGACCCCTGACCCCTCCAAATGAAAGCCCCTTTTGACATTTCTCATAGTTTAATTCCATTAATTTACCATTTTACTTGATATAGCTATCATGTGAAATGTTCATAATGAATTTTTTGTTTTGTTTGTTGTGTTTTTTTTTCTCTCTCATTTCATGCAAGCATGCAAGTGCATGTCATTGACTTATTTTCCTTTGTCTCTGTATGTACTGTATTTGTAAAATTGATTAACTATAATGCAAAGAAAACACCATGTTACAGTATTATGGGAAAGGAAGGAAAGGAAATATCATAGAAATCACGCATCTATTTTCATTGCTGCATGAAATTGTAACAATTTTGATGAGCAAGCTCAACAACCTGAAGATAAATTTGTGAATGAAGTCAGTATAACAGTTTTAAAAAAAGAATTGTTCGGTTTTATGCTTTCCTGTTTATCAATGATTACTTTTCAAATTGAACCTGCCGAAGAAAACTTGTCATTGAAGGGTTAGTCCATGTACACTAAACTGCACGCATATTCACTCTTTTCTCACTATTCGCTACACAACCTGACCATTTGTGAGACACGTGTTTAACCTACATGTGCTCTGATCAGTACCAGCTTGCACGTGTGACACCAACCTCTCCCATGACACACAGGGCTATTTTGTGTTCAACTGTTTGCACATGGAAAGGCAAACGCAAACACAAGCATGTAACCAGAGCTGCCAGACGTCCAACTCCATGTCTGTGGACCCCCACCCTCCCCGACCCCTTCCTGACCATGTTCCTCCATCACTGTTGGTTCCCCACCGGTTCATGTCTGTACCAGCAATGCTGCCTCTTATAACTACTGTAACTGGTGTTTCAAGCACAACAGCAATGCACTCAGTGTCAACGTCAAACGTTGTGCTTTTATTGTGGAAAACCTTTGCCGTTCATCTCTTGGTATTGTCCCTGTTGGGAGTCTTAGTGTTTGTACGTGTAACAAGCTCTCAGAGGCCTTCGCTAAATGGCCGAGGGAACCAGCACATAGATCAGTGTGCTCCGTCTGTGCTTGGTCCCTGTTGTGATGCTCTGGTTCTTTAAAACAATTCTATGCAGATGCAGGTATATCCATGGTCGTGCTGTTCCTGTCTGGTTATCTGTCTGCTTGTGTCTTGAACTGCCTCTAATTGGTCACTGTTACTAAACCTGCATGTGCACGTGTGTGTCTGTTTATAACAGCATGAGGCCTAAGCTGACATCTTTGGACAGATAGGTAAGATGTGAAGAATATAAACAGCCTCCATTGTCCTGAGGCTTAACGCGTCCAACACTCGCTGAAGAAAAGTTATGGATCCACGCGTGACAACGTTGCTTTGAATCTGTGTGTGTTTGTTCTTTGTATTGTGGTGTGCACACACAGGGTAACTGAGCATGTTCTGTTCAACCCAAGTGTAACCCCACCCTTGTAGCCCCCACCCATGCAGGTGACTCTCTCACACACACACATATACATACACACACACACACATACATACACACACACATACATACATAGACACACACACACACACACCCAAACAGACATTGAGCCATTGGTCAACTTGCCACCACAACACCAGCACCTCCCCTCACAAGCTTTGCCCTCTCAGGAACAAATCACAATTCTTAATGTACATTGAGGTAACAAAAGACAAATAGAGGATGGTTTATCTATATAGTACAGCATATATCAATTTATTTTCTCTACCATAATTCTATTTTAGTATGGTTTATGTCAGCGGCACGCTCCTCTTGAATGTATGCATGCATGACCTCAGAGGATATACTGGGTGGATGCCATATTGCTCATCCCAAGTAGCTGTGAAAGCCATACTGCAAAGGAAGATTTTGAAGAAATGTTCTAATGTGCTTCGTGTTTGTCCAAGAGACTTTATTTAAAGTATTCTTTGCGTTTCTATTTAGTCAACAACCAATTTTCTTTATATTTCTTGATTGCTGATGTTGAGCTACATGGAGACATTTCTTGTGATATATTTTTTAACATTATTCACATAATTTCAAACTTGGATCTTTGTTTTATAGTGGTCTATGTACTTGCTATAGATGGCGGTGTGTTATGTTCAGTGTATGGTCAGTGTATGTTTATGGTTTGGTTTTAGCCCTTAGAAGAGAAAGAACTGTTGAAATGGAAATAAAGTTTTATTAATAATTTGAACCATACCATAAAAGTGAAAAAACTATTGAAATACATGTTATGGTTTGCTCAGTCTTTATCATGCATCTGTGTTTTAAGGACAGACCACCCAAAAGACCCACATTGCACAAAAGTGGCTCGGTGAATCATGCAATCAAGCAAATCCGTGACCTGTGGGTTCCCCTCCAGCATAAAACAAATGCTCTGTTATTTTCAGGTCAAGGAACTGGTTTTAAGAAAAAATGATGTACGTAGACTTCAAGTACACACACTTAGTTAGGCACAGCCGTGGTATTTGTACATGGTTGTACATTTACATCAAAGACCATGTTATTATGTTAACTCTCTCCTATCCTTGTGTCTGAGGGGTTTGTTACGCTATACTCCAAATTCTCAAGCAACCAACTCAGGTCTGCCCCCTACTGGCTCTCAGCCTGTATGTCAGACACAAACATATTGCTGTTTTTTGATGATGAAGTGATAATAGAATGCAATTAACCCAGGAATGCATGGAAATCATCTTAGATTTGGTCCGTGTTTCTTTCAAAGCTGTTATGTCTGTCAATCACAATCAATAGTTTTGATAAATATATGAACTACATTTACCCTTCAAACATAACTAATTACTGCTGCTAATTAAAAAGGCCACAAAGTCACAATTACATTATTCATGTTTTTGTTTTTTCAAAGATTGGTCACTTCTTTGGGTCAGTGTTAGACTGTTGCCAGGATACAAAACTGTTCATGGTTGCCTAGATACTGTTCATTGGTCTGCTAGAGGTTTGCATGGGTAGACATTTTTTTTTAAATCAATTTTAATGCAACATGAAAGAAAGAATAATGCATTTATAGAATCACAACGGAAAATGTCGCTTAGCATTCAACAGTTGTGTAAAAAAAAATAAAAGATACAGATTAGCAAGCACGTTATCTTCCATTAGAATGTATTTT
>NC_061076.1:3027543-3072543 GCF_021917145.1 Hypomesus transpacificus | reverse complement strand
TAATACTCAAAACCAGGAGCCACTCTGGCTTCTTTCTGGGAGCCACACTCAGGAGGTTCTACCCTTTCCACCAGAGGGCACACACTGGGGCTTTTCTCTCTGCCAGACAGGCTCAAAGCATCAGTTTACAACATGATGTGATGACAATAGGCTACACGTTCACGGCATTATTTCATCCTAAATATGACATCATAAAATCCATTTGGCCTTTCTGTTTCTGTTTGCGTCTCTCTCTCTCTCTCTCTCTCTCTCTCTCTCTCTCTCTCTCTCTCTCTCTCTCTCTCTCTCTCTTTCTGTGTGTGAGTAAGTGTGTTTGTGAAAACTGTTTCAGTGCGCGCGCACAGCCTTATTTGTGTATGTGGAAGGGTGAGCGGCCGACAGTCACACGCCAGAGCAATTGTAAATAGCTGCATCCCGCGGATGCACGTGGGGAAAAAGCTCTGTTGTTCTGAATTCTCTTCAGCAAATAGGAAAAGTAGACGGACCGGGCGATGCGCACCGAGTCATCTCCACGATGCATAGCAAACCAACGCACAGCCTCGGCGCAGATACAAAACCATTTGAGAACGCAATCAGTGTAGGCAAATAGAAGCCCTATTGGCGCATTGTTTATTAGTCTTCAGACGCGGTGTCTTTCTAAACGCAGACAGCAAGCTAATCACACCGGATCACATACGGCGTACCATCTGCTCATATCACGATCGAGCGACAAGAAAGAGTTTGATCAAGCTGACTGTTTTGGCTGTCCAGACCCTCCAGGTACGGTGGACTACTCTTCGACGTTGGACTGATGACCCTACTTATATTAGGCATGTCCACAAGCGAGTAGGCGAAACTCTCAAATGTGTCCTCTAATTTGAGACAATGGCTCATTGCGTTTTGTTGAATGTCTTGCTGTAACATCCGCGGATGATGGCAGGGGTACACGCATCTGAAGCTGTGTCGGGACATTTTTTAGATCCTACCATTACCGCCTTGCCGGCACAGGGCGCGACAAATATAACGGGTCTGAACAATGAAGCCGCCGTGCTGCCTTCGACTGGCCCCCGGGCGTACCTGGACGTTTCAGCGGCTGCTTTGGCTGCTTCGCACCCATTGTATGGGGCCGAAGGAGTTTACACCAACGGAAGGTACAGAGAGCACAGTAGTCCAAGAATCGGCAGTGGCAGCCGCGATAATTCAGCCGAGCGGAGTCACGGTGGAAGCACACCTTGTGGCATTATGAAGGTTGGTTTCATGTCTTTTTAGCTGCTTTTCTCGTGTGCTTGAAGGTGCCATCCATGAGTCTTATTAGCCAGTAATAACCCTAAAAGAACTGTCTTTGGCTGACATGAACAATCAATCCATATAGCATCTTGATGTAAAGGACATTTCACAGTCAATCACAGCTTTTACACACACAATCACAAACAGCAATGAATGACTAAATGCTCAGCTTGTGACACTTTAAGGTACACACATACTCTTTCAAAAGCTGCTAAAAGGTTCCCAGAAGGTGAGAACTGCTGTCCTGAAAGTGAGGGACAATATGACATGTTTCGGATTGCCTGAAGAACATGTCTTTTCATGCGTGTGCCTGTCATTGGGTCTTCAAATTGTTTTAGTTAGAATAGCACATGGAACATTTTAAAAGTCCTCACAAACATTTCTACTGAAAGTATCTTAGTGGTGAATACAAATAAAAAAAAATGAAGAAAAGGGATGACATTGAGGAGATATTGAGGAGAACTGTTCAGCCAGTGATTACTGCTAGTGTATGTCCCCCTGCTGCTGAAGGCTGCATTCAGACGGATGTCAAGCCGCATCAGGAGGCCCTTCATGGAGCTTCGAGCAGCGGAGGAGGGCCCAGTGGAGACTGGCGTTTTGTCGTGTGACACCCAGTTTGCTTAGCAACTGGCACTGAAACCTGGTGTAATTGTATCTATTTCCTGCAATACTGAATTCCATGAGGATCATGTGTGGGCGAATACGCACGCCGCCGGTTCTCCACTTAGATGTGTTCCACTGAGGTGTTGGGGAATCCTTAGAAGAGAGACAAGTCCCCTAGTGTTGCAGCTTCTCATCCCCAGGGTCCTCTGTGTTGTTGGTTGAATAACAGAGCGGTGCTTTTAGTCAATCTCATGGAGTGTCATTTGAAGGCTAAAGCTGCTGCAATTCACCGCTTGTTCATAAGAGAAACATGACAGGAATGCAAAGCTGATCATGTTGGAAAGAAACCGGATCTCTAATCCTCACAAGATGATTCTCAAATAGGGTAGGCTCCTACAAGCATAGTCTGTAGCTGTGTTGTTGAGATGGACTGACCCGAGACAAAGACTCAATGATGGACCAGACTGGAGAAGAAATCTCCTGTGGCTGGCTGGAGAAGAGCCTGATGTTGACTCAGAAGGACTAGTCAGATGGCAGCTAATTGTCCGTATGAAGAATGATATTAATTTTCCGGAAAGTTCAGCTTTGATTTTGAGGGTCAACCACTTGAATGCTGGGGTGTGAAATGCCAGTTGACAATTCATTTGAGGTTGCGTAAGTGTGACTGTCACAGGGTTGGATGTGATAACCCAATTAGATAACCCCCATGCCCCCCTTTGAACACAGCATTGACTTCTTCTAGCCTCTCCTCTCTATTTTCTAGAACCATGTTCCATTTCTAACCATGCCCTATGTGTTCCTAAAAATGTTTTGCTCGGATTTGGATTATGAACATCCCTAGCTCCTCGCGCATGCTCCGGGTAAAACTAGCATCACTGATGTTTTCATCCGTGGTTTTGAGACACGCTTACCGTGTGCTTCTAGCGCTCTAGGATGCTCCTCTTAAAGCTACACACTACGTCGGTAAAGTTGTGATTTCTGAATGGTTTGTAATACAAGAATGTCGCTCATTCATTTAATTTGAATGGAGTGTACGCAACGTAGTGAGCACAGCGAGAAGACATGATGGAAATCTGGGTCAGCTAGCCTGTACTGGTTAATTTCTGGTTCTATAGCTTAAACACTCACATATTAGCACATACCGTGTAAAAAAAGGCGCGGGGGAAAGGTTGGCTAAGGAGTAATTATAGCGCTGTACTCATTAACTAATTTACTGGACTTTGTGTAGGCGTTGTCTTGTGAGATGTGATGCCAGTGATGCAGCGAGACTGTTTCCATCTCACCAACCAGGCCCTGTCTCCTTCCACCCATCCACCACCATCACACCGAGGTGACAGACTCATAGCAGGGAGTCTCCAAAGTGGCCAGGGGGTGCTGTGCATTGCAGCTGGGTTATGTAAGCCTGGCTGGAGACAGCTGCAGGCTCCATCCTGCCTGTCAGAGGGGAAATACACTGACAGCCAGCAAAAAAATTAATACAGGACTCATTTTTTCCAAACTTATGTTGTAAGTATTGACCTCTTTCACAGTATAGAGAAATATCTATCCTGGTTCCTCCCTCTGTCTTGCTATCTTGTTTGTTTTCCTCTTGCACAGAGTGTCCTTGCCCTCTAGAGCAAATGCAAGGCAAGTATTTATTTATTTCCTTTCAAATGAACATTGTGACATGACAAATGCAATTATGGGGAGATTGGAAAGGGATGCACTATGACTTCCCCAGTCTCCTCACCCTTCCCCTCAGTGGCAGGATCACAGTTCTTCCTGTCATTCATTAACTCCTCTGACCTCTTTCCTCTAAAACGGACCCAGTATGTTCCACTTCATTTGAACTGTCGTTAGAGATTTCATTTGTTTGTACGGGTTAGTTAGTAGCCTTCAGACACTGCCCACCCCCTGCTAGTTGGTTTTTCTAACATGAATAAGATAGATTGAGGGAGTTTTCTGTTACTGTTTGCGAGAGGGTATTGTATAGGAATAAACATCCTATTCCTATAAAAGAATGTTGCAACTTACGTTTTTGTGCAGTAGAAGGGGTTCCGTCCAGAGGTCGTTTACTTTCTTATTTGTATCTAGGTCACATCTAAATCTAGGAAGGCATGCATTCAAGGGGAAATATCATTATGCTAGGTTGTGTTTTTCAGGACTCGAAAACACCATTGAAACTGAAATGGTAATTTGAGTAGTGATTTCGAAAGCCTGTGTCTCAAAACATCCTCTGGCTAAGCTGACGTAGCCACTCGGAATATACCGGATCATTTTCACAGCTCATATCTCTGTTCATAATAATGGTGTTTCAATCCCCCATGGACACTTCAGTAACACATCCCTCCTCCTTCCTTCCAGCCCAACCCACCCTACAGCCCCTGCTAGGGGGTAGAAATGCCCCCTACCTTCTCCAGTACACGACACCCCTTACACTTTACCCAATTGTCTCGGAGATGACGATCAGATATGTTGATCCTGACTCCTCCCCTGTTGCTTGGGGCCACGGTGGAATTATTTCTCAAATGTAAGGAAGGTTGGGATCCCACGCTGGGATTTGAATGATCCCCCCTCTCGTACAGGTTTATCTGAGGACAATTCTGATCACATCTGTGATTCAGACATAACAGATTTCTAGTTAAATGAATGGTCTCAACTGAGTAAGGGAGGGGGGAGGACTTAGAACTTAGTCTTAGTGACTGAGGAGGAATTATTATGGTGGTTGATTTTCTGAAACTGACTGTACAGCTTCCAGCACGTTGACTGTGAATAGGAAGAGGGCTTAGGAGGAGAGAGGACGAGATGGAGAACAGGAAAATAAACATTGATGGCTGTGGGTATTGACATGAAGCTTCTTGGAGCCTGTAGGCTGTTTTGCTCAAAGCTGCCACCTGAGATACAGACTTTACTTGGAGACGTAGTTGCAAGCTAAAATGATGACAGGATCACACACATAAACCAGTAGCTCTCAGCTTAGTCAGTACTGTCTCACTGGGCCTCACAGACTCCCAGGCACATGCATATTTGTGATGTAGAAAGTTTGTTCGAAAGTATCTTTCAAAGTCTTTGAATGCAGATCCTTCAGGGCCCTGCTATCAAAGAACCTTTTTTCCCTGGTTTGTATTCCCTTCAGGCTGTGTGTGTGGGCAGGAGGTCCGTGGAGCAGAACCCTTCCTACGGTGTCGAGGCAGGTCGAGAAAGGCCCCGTGCTCGTGTTACACGAGGGGCTCTCCTGACTCCTAATCCTCCACTTCGCTCTGTTTCCCTCTCAGGATAATGACTTATACTGAGCAAACAGGAACCTCAATCAGCCAGGTGTGAAATTGGGCCCTGGTCTGGATAAAGAAGGTCTTTTCAACTGAGGAGAATTCATTTAATTGGACACTGTGTGTGTGTATGTGGGGTGTGTGTGTGTGGGGGGGTATCGTTACTTTTGACGCTCCGTAGAAGGTACCTGATGATGCTGTTGGACCTTGGGTAACTTTACCTCAGGAACATCTCTCTCTGCTCTGTGGCTCAGAAGAGGTGGTCCAACAGAGGGAATGCTGAGAGTCATCCACAGGCCAATCTCCCGACACTGAGGTTAATTGCTACTCCTGTGCCATTTAGGCTTGCTTGAGACGGAGGAGTAATATTCAGATGAGCCTGTCTGTGCATTCCCTGGGGTCGACTGGGTCACAAAGGGGATGGCTTGATGGGATCATGTGACGCAGTCTGTGTTAACAGCACGGCCGGTACATGGATTGACCGTTTTGTGCATGCCTGGGTCTGGATATCGTCCTAAAAGTGACATAAAACGCTATATATGAATATGCCTCCCCCATTCCATCCGTCTGTAATGGGGAACCGATAGATGGCTACGCACAGTTCCAGACAGGGGAGGCTTTACTTCCCGTCTGTAGCCCCTCTGCCCCTCCCTCTCTTCCCTTGTCTGGGGCCTTGAGTTTCAAATCCTCCACTAAGCTGTCATGGGAGTAAGTCTGAGGGCAGGTTGGAGGTAATCCGACTGACGGGCCTGGGACAATAAGAAGGCACTGACTCCAGGTTGCTCCAGGTTGCTCCAGGTTGCTCCAGGTTGCTCCAGGTTGCTCCAGGCTTTCATTCACCTCAGCCGAATTGAAAGGAGCAGACATGGCAGTGGGAGATAGGTCCAGAGGGGTCTCCTGAACAGCTCATCTGTTTGACCTGGCTGCTATAGATGTTTACATGTCCACAGACATGCTGTTGTCTCTCGTCTGACCCCGCCCACTGCTGCCCCGCCCCTCGGCTGGGCCCAGTCCTTTACCGGAACCTTCTCTACTGTACCACAAGAAACGTAAGAGAAGAAAAGGGGGGGAGAATGATTGGAAGGAGAGGAGTGGGGATTAAGCTGACATAGGAAGTGATGTCATCAACAGCTTGTAGATACTGGTTAATTTACATGACTTTTGTCACGGACTGGAGTCTTGTGTCAGCTAGCCTCTCAAATACAGTAGAAGGAAATGAACCCTGGTGAACATTGTATGAAAGACTCCATAGTACTAGTCCGATGGAAGCTAATTGTCCGTATGAAGAATTACATACATTTTCAGGAAAGTTCAGCTTTGATTTTAAGGGTCAACTACTTGAATGCCAGGCGTGAAATGCCAGTAGCCAAATAGTAATAAATTAACCCCAGTGAACCTCATATGAAAGACACAAATGAACATTTATTATGAAATTAGCATTTAGTCGATTTGTTCTTTTATGCCAGTAAAATGAGCAAAATCTGATCAAATAAATTGTTCAACTCTATTGTAGGAGGTTTTGTTAGAGACATTCTCAAGGTGTAGTTCCTGCTTGGCAAACGAGGAAGGAGGATTGTGTGTGTGTGTGCGTGTGTGTGTGCATGCGTGTGTGTGTGCATGTTATTGAGAGCAGGGCACACTGAGTTGTTCTCCAAGAACAGGGCCACCCAGACCACAGTCACGATGACAGTGAGTCACGACACAGCTAATGCCAAGCTGGTTGAACGTCACAGATATGTAAACTATCATTTGATTGGCTGTCGACGTAGCTCCCTGCTATCCAGTTCCTGTGTGATTCCTCATCTGTTTCCTGTTTCTGCTTCTACACGTTTGTTCTTTCTGCTCAGGCCCTGCCTCTAATTCACCTCTGTGCCAACACTCAGCCCACTGTCCTATTTATAGGCCTCGGGGTTGCCTGCACCGGAACACTGATCAACCTTAGAGATAAAAGACTCCAGTCAGTTGTTTTGAATTAAAGCCAGCATCAGTGGGCGGATGCTATTTAAGGATCTCGCAATCCCTAGGTGACTTCTCCTCCAAGTGTAGCCTTCCATGGTGTGTTCGGGGACGGACGGGGACGGACGGTGTTACCTGGAGTCAGCCACTATCGTGGGGGTGAATGGCGTGGGTGCTGGATGAGTGGTAGAGGGTAGAAGAGAAGGTTTCATCCTCCTGTTTTGCTATCTTGATAAGCAGGAGCCCTCTGAGGGGCCAGATGGAGGGGGTCCACTCTCTGCTCCACCGGCTAACCATGGTGGGAGAGGAGGCCCAGATGGCGCCGCCGCTTGCGCTGGCACAGATGGCATACCATGAGAAGAGAAGGCTCTGGAGCTGCGTGGAACTATGTGTGTGTGTGTGTGTACAGTACGTGTGTGTGAGCATGCTTCTTGGAGTGTTAATGCCCTTTCATTTGTTCTTACTGTATGTTGCCTCAGCCGTTTGGTGTTTTGTCGTTCGAATGTGTTCGTCAATTCCGATAAGTGGGACAACGTCTATTAGTTGACAATTCTCCTACGCGTTAGACAAGTTCTGTGGGGTAATTTTTAGACCTAATTGCTGTACAAATCCCCTGAATATTAAACCCAGAAGACGTGAGTGTGTCACAGCTGGTCAGTCTGAGGAGAGCTGCAGCAGCAGTTGTTCATTGTAGTCATGTCTTACTGCTCCTGCCCCTCAGTGCTACAGTGCAAGCACAGACACGCACTGGTGCTCAAGCATTCCAAGGATGCTCTGAACATGCACACACACACACACACACACAGACACAGATTCACGCTTGCATACACACACACCCTCACATTGTGCACACACTCACATTACACATGCACACACACACTCACACACACACTAGTGGACGTCCCTAAGCAGTAAGCAGATAAAGTGTGTTTCCCTTAAACAGTATATATAATCAGCACGTTGTCCTCAAGGGCTTTCACATTTCATCGTAAATCATTTTAATGCATTCCTGGGGTGTTGCATGTGCGTGTTCCTCTGCAGTGTTTGTGTTTCTACAGCGACATGAAAGAAGCCATGACTCGGTAGCGCAGGGACGATAAGGTTTATAGGATGGGGTCAGCGTTGAGAGGTCTTACGCTACCCTCAGCTATGAATCAACTGGAGCTTGTCTGCTCTCCCTCAAACACTGGAAACACTGTTATGGGACTGGCTGTAGTGTACCTGTCTGGCTGTGTGGGAGAGGGTAGAAGGTGTATTATACTGTGTGTGTGTGTGTGTGTGTGTGAGGGCAGTATGTGTGTGTGTCTCAGTGTATCCCATGTCCCAGAGAGAGAGAGAGACAGACAGAGAGAGAGAGTGCAGTGTTTGCAGTGTGTCATATGATATAGTACGGTAAGTAGATGCACATAGCAGAGAGCAGGCAAGCGGAAGGACAGAAGGTGAGGAAAAGGAGATCATTCCTAATCATCACCGGGATTATTACTGCACTCTGTTATTTGACTTTGCTCGCTGAGGGAAGGTCATGTGGGCTGCATGACTTGCACTAACTGGACGGGCAGGCCTGTGCTGTTATCTCTGAAGGTGCGATGCTGCTTCAGAACAACACAGACGGTCTGGGACAGAGGCCCCCTGATCATTGTAAGCTCTTCTCTAGATGGAATCAGAGGTGAGAAGGATTGTGTTCACTGGACCGTGTGTGCCTCTGAGGACAAGGAGCATCCAATTTGATCCCCTTGTGTGTGTGTGTGTGTGTGTGTGTGTGTACGTGTGTGTGTGTTAAAGGTTAATGCACAGTCATGGAATTGAGGCCTGTGTTCCTTAACCAGATTTGAGTAGGTGTTGGGATGAAGGGAACGGGTCAGGGTGTGTGTGCGTGTGTGTGTTTGTGGGTTAGTGTGCGTGTCACAGTGTGTGGGTGCATGCTTGTGCCTGGTTCCAGTGTTAGGGTTCCTGTGCAGTGGTTAAGCCTAGGGACTGGCCTTTGACTATTACCCATAATGGGCTAGCTAGGAAGTGTAGAGCAAGGATCAATGACTGGAACAAGATTGCTCTTCTGAGTGCTAGAACACAGAGTGTGAAAGAGAGAGTGTGAAAGAGAGATTGAGAGACATAGAAAGAGGGCTGGAGTAGGAGGTACAACGAGCCTGAGTGAAGGAGAAAATAGTTTCAGAAAATAAGATTGTGTGGTCTGCATCGAAGCCATTAACACCTCTGTTAGTGTTAGTCTAAACAGCCAGAGAGGTCCCACAGCCAACCCACAGCAGTCACAGACTGTTCCCCCAGCAACCCCAGTCACAGATGGTTCCCCCAGCAACCCCAGTCACAGATGGTTCCCCCTGCAACCCCAGCTAGAGACTGTTCCCACAGCAACCCCAGTCACAGACTGTTCCCCCAGCAACCACAACTACAGACTGTTCCCCCAGCAACCCCAGCTAGAGACTGTTCCCCCAGCAACCCCAGCTAGAGACTGTTCCCCCAGCAACCCCAGCTAGAGACTGTTCCCCCAGCAACCCCAGCTAGAGACTGTTCCCCCAGCAACCCCAGCTAGAAACTGTTCCCCCAGCAACCCCAGCTAGAGACTGTTCCCCCAGCAACCCCAGCTAGAGACTGTTCCCCCAGCAACCCCAGCTAGAGACTGTTCCCCCAGCAACCCCAGCTAGAGACTGTTCCCCCAGCAACCCCAGCTAGAAACTGTTCCCCCAGCAACCCCAGCTAGAGACTGTTCCCCCAGCAACCCCAGCTAGAGACTGTTCCCCCAGCAACCCCAGCTAGAGACTGTTCCCCCAGCAACCCCTACATCACATAGCACCCTGGTGGGGTCAGCACCCTGTGTTTCAGATGGCCCTGTTCTGGTCCAGTACAGTGTCAATCCTGTCACATGTATGGATGTTTCCAGCCACCCACTTTCAGACGCTGAAAATGCTGTTACGTAAGACCTTGATTTGTCTGAACCCAATCTGTGAACTCTCTTAAGAAAACCTCAACTGACTGCCTCTGTATGATGTTCTGTTGACAGGACATGTTCAGCCAGTTTCAAAGTCCTGAAATTAAAGTGTTATAAATGGCTTGTGTTGAGTCAGGCTGGTGTGTTGGGCTGACATTGTGAGGTCACCAGTCAAACGGGCTGTTCAAGTTTGTGTAGGCTGTAGCCTGTGTCTGTGTGTGATAAAGATAGAAAGAGGGAGAGAGAGGGAGAGCGAGAGAGAGAGAGAGAGAGTATGGAATCCCTGAGATCCGTGTATGTCTGCAGTAAGTGTCTTAAGAGGAAGGCCTCAAGAAATGAGAGGACCCTAGCAAGGGAGCAGTGGACAAGAGAGGAAAAGGAGGGCAGGGGATGAGAAGGGTTAGGGAGGAGAGGAAAGGAAAGATAAGACATATGGGTATTAATCACATCTCTTGCCATGTTTGACAGGCAGGATAGAGAGATAGAGGGAGAGAGCGGGAAGGATCGTGGGATACCGTGGGTGTTCTGGGTTTGTGTGTTGACGTTTGCGTTAAGAATTCCGTCTCCACGCCAATATCCACTTCCTTCTCTTTTTTTTGTTATTCTCATTTATGAAGTCACACGCTTCCTCCCCCTTCCCTGTTAGCAGGATTCCACTGTGTTTGCCTAACCAATTAAAACCTCAGCCGCTCTTTATTGACCGGCTGTTCCCTAGCCAGAGCAGTGGTCTGTGTTCATCACCAACAGATCAGCACGAAGGAGCCACACAATCAAGCCCACTGGTTTAGGTGACCTGGGAGGCTTATGTAACTGCTGCTGTGGGTGTTTGTGATTGTGATTGGGCCAGTTAGTGGCACTCGAGAGCCCATTCGCCGGGGGGCCCACTCTGCCGATTTCTCTCTCTTTTCAGTACGAGAGCGCCTGCTGCATCTCTTCCCTAATCCCAGGGGTCAATAGGGGGGCTGCTGAAATTACCGCAATTATGCCAAAGCAAGTGACTAATTGAGAGCTTGGTTGTTCACCGAGTAGCTGCACCGGAACAAAACAACCCAGAGAACACTGGCCAAGATCCACTTTAGAGATGGACAATAAAAGAGGGAGAGAGGGAGAGAGGGGGAAGGGTGAGACAGATGGAGGAGAGAGTGAGAAGGGTGAGACAGAGAGAGAGGGGGGGGTGAGAGAGAAAATTGAAATTATTGAGTACACACTTCATGCATATTGTCTAGTTTATGTGTGCGGGTACGTGTGTGTGTGTGTGTGTGTGTGTGTGTGTAAGTATGTGTTGCAGACCTCAGCTCAGGAGGCCTGACTGGCAGATTACTGTTACCTGTGAATACAGGAGAGAATGAACGGAGAGAATAAATGAACAGAACGGGGAGTCGTGTCTGTACTCTTCACAGCTCTTGCGTACATGTTAGCACGCAATCTTGGAGACACTTCCCCATATCCAATCTTCCGGCATTCAATCGGTCTCAGCAACCTATCACAAAAGTCTTCGCTTGTTTTGTCCATAATAAAAGAAAACAAATACAACAGTATTAGGTAAACAATCGTGTACACATCTTGTGTGTATCACACACGTGTGAGAGAACCAGAGCAGAACAGCAGCACAAACAGGGTTTTCCCAGAAAGTGCCCATGGCCAACCATGGCTTCCTGGCTGCTTACTGTACATCCTCTGCATGTTCCAGGTAGTTGGTATTCACTCTGTACAACAGCAATCTCACACTTTGATTGACTGAATTTTCTTATATGGTTCTCAGAAAGCCAGAGAAGGTCCCAGGGATTACGTGTGTGTGGGATTCACTAGGGGTGTAACGGCACACAGAAGTCAAGGTTCGGTATGTACCACGGTTTGGGGTTTACGGATCAATACAAATTCAGTAAAACAGGAAAAAGCTAATGTAGCAGCAGGTTAAGGGGAGTGGGGTTTCCACATATCAAGCTCAATAACAAACCGGGACACACATAGTCCAATTTCAAGGCAGATATATATTTAATCCGTCACATACAAAACAGTTTCAGGTCACGCTTCCTTCATATATGCAAACACTCAATCAATGAATCGCTCAACGAGACACAGCCTGTCTCGTTACTGCAGGAAGTCCTTATATGGCTCGGGGGTGGATCCAACGGGCAGCCAGATGTCTTCCCTCAGTCACCCCTCCTCTCACCTCTCCCTGCCGTCTGCCACACAACAAATCCCAAATGAGGGGGATGAGGGGCGTTTTCGCTCATTTCATCCGATCGACCTCACAATCAGTTTCCATGAAGTAGCAAACGCCCATGACTGACTCAGATGTGTTCCTGGGTTCGAAAACGAGTACCGTTACCCCCCTCGTGAATACACTTTTTGTTTATGCTGCCGCCCGTGTTTGTGTGCTCCTGCTGTTCATGAAGGAGGCCTGCCGGCCGCGGTAGAAGTATGTGAACGGACTGTACGAGCAGGTTTGATGGCTATGACAATGCAAGCCCCTGCTGTGCCACCCCCCTCTCTTGCACGCCACACAAGCTCCACAGAGAGGGTCTTGTGTGTGTGTGTGTGTGTGGGCCTTCTCATCACCATCGTACTACTCTACACAACGACACAATGGCACTGCAAGGGTTTAGCCATAGAGAGAGGGAGGGAGAGATGGAGCAACAGAGAGAGAGAGAGAGAGAGAGAGAGAGTGAAAGAGGGAGAGGGAGAGAGAGAGAGAGGGAGAGGGAGAGAGAGAGAGAGAGAGAGAGAGAGAGGGAGAGAGGGAGAGAGAGAGAGAGAGGGAGAGAGGGGGGGGGGGAGAGAGAGAGAGAGAGAGAGAGGGAGAGAGGGGGGGGGAGAGAGAGAGAGAGAGAGAGAGAGGGGTGGCGATGTGTAGGTGGAAGCTGAGCCCAGTCAGGAGGGACATGTTGTCACCCCTCGTCCCGCCTGCCGCTCTCTGAGCACATCCAAGCGCCGACATGCCTGCTCTGCTCGGCTAGTCTCTCTGTAGAGCACTGCTCCCTCCACTCTCTTCCCTTCCATCTCTCTCTCTCTCTCTCTCTCTCTCTCTCTCTCTCTCTCTCTCTCTCTGTAGAGCACTGCTCCCTCCACTCATGAGACTACGGTCTTATTGGCAGAAAAGGGTATTGCATGTTTGAGCTGTGAAGACAGAACAGGAAGGCAGCGTTCAAGGTGAAAGAAGGACGGACCGTAGCAGCGGATGTTTACAAGGCAGAAGGAAGAGGGGTGGAGAGAGGCTGGGGAGGAGGAGCTGGGTGGAGGAAAGAGTTGTCCGGAGGAGGGTTCGGTGGGGGTCAGCAGAACCTTAAGCCTGATTACGCTTCAGTTGACAGAGATAGCAGTCGGATTCCAGGCTAGTTTATCAAACACTGATGCCAGCGTAGCGGAGGACCGACAGGTTCTCACATGCATGCTTAGGGTCACACTTACATTTAGTCATTTAGCAGACGCTCTTATCCAGAGCGACTTACAGTAAGTACAGGGACATTCCCCCCGAGGCAAGTAGGGTGAAGTGCCTTGCCCAAGGACACAACGTCATTTGGCACGGCGGGGAATCAATCCGGCAACCTTCTGATTACTTGCCCGACTCCCTCACCTCTCAGCCATCTGACTCCCACTTTCTAAGGATGCATGCATGCCGGACACACACACACCCGCACACATACACCCTCGGGAAGAAGACTGGGGAGGGAGATATGAAGAGCATAGGGGAGGAAAGGAGAGAATAGGATAGGGGAGGAGAGAAGAGGGGAGGGAAGGAGAGGAGAGAAGAAGATAGGGGAGGAGAGAAGAAGGGAGGGAAGGAGATGAGAGAAGACTACAACACTCCTCCTTTCTTGCTGTGATGCTGCAGAAAGGAGAAAAGAGGAGAGGAGGATCACATTTCCCAGAGTAAATGCTGCAGAGGTGACATAGGACACAGTCTGTTATCAGTCCTGAACATCTCCAGCCCTGCAGATGGCTGCTACCCCCAGACCCTAGTATTGATCTCCTCCTGACACAATTGGTGATTGTATTTCCTGATCTATGAGCATGTTTGTGTGCCCCGGTACTGTGTGGTGCCTTCATGTTATTGCTGTCTGCTGTGCACATTCCTCAGTATGTGGCTGGTGAACATGCTGGGGGATGAGGAGTGTTTTCAAGAGAGCTAAGAGCTAGCTTGGTCCTCTTGAGTCCATCCCCAGGTGCATCACCATGGGAGACCTCTGCCTAGCTACCTTGTCTCTGCCATGAACACCACCTAAGGAAAGCCATTAAAACAAAATGTCCCTTTAAAGGTCACGTTGTTAGTGATGTTATTCTTCATCGTGTTTCTCTCTCACCGCCCTCTCTGGGGATGCTTGTCTTTGTGAGGTAGGTGGAGGTAGGGTTGGGAAGTAGGGTTGGGAGGTAGGTGGAGGTAGGGTTGGGAAGTAGGGTTGGGAGGTAGGTGGAGGCAGGGTTGGGAGGTAGGTGGGACGTAGGGTTGGGAGGTATGTGGAGGTAGGGTTGGCAGGTAAGTAGTGGGTAGACCTTGAGGAGTTTGCGAGTGATTTCCTTTACCTCAGCTAAAGCCTGTGGACCGGACACTTATGCTATCACCATTCCCTGGGGAAGTGTTATGGGAACAACAGTCCCTGCCATCTGTTCGGGTCATCATAAGTGTTCATATGTTTTTCATCTGAGGAACTGAGAGAGGGTGAGACTATTTAGTGTTAACCCAGCACATGGATGACTGCACAGTGGAAGTACATAGGGTATCCGATATCCAATGTACAATGTGGGTGGTGGAGGCAGCCAGTGGTTTAATAAAGTTATAGTGAAAGGAGATACATGGCTGTTCTTATCTTTTGATTTTCAAAAGTAAAACAGGAGCTGAGCACCAGCTGAAGTTACTGTAAATCAGTTCTGCGGAGTCTGTGTCTAAGTGTGTGTGTGTGTGTCAGTGTGTGTGGATGTGTGTTGTCTTAGTGTGAGTGTGTGTGTGTGTGTGTTTGGGAAACACCTGGAAGGGCACGCTTTACTAGGTTGTAACCCGCTGTCTTCTGGGTTGAGCAGACTGTAGGCTAACGGTGCTACAGAAGTGTTGTGAGGACACAAACTAGGACTCAAACTGAGACTACGGCAAAGGCGAACTGTGTGTGTGTCGGCATCTCATTTCTTGCGTGTGGGCGGGGGCCTACGCTAAATAGCGGATGTGCATTGATGTGGTGGCGGGCTGGCTTTGTTTCAAACCCTCTGAAAGAAAGAGTGTAGCGAGCCAGCTCCACCCCTGCTCTGGTGGCTCCGCTCTGCTGACGCTGCACTCGGAACACCACCGCCAAACAGAACACCACCACCAAACAGAACCCAGGCCCACGAGGCCTCCCTCAAGAGCCCACAGAAAGACTAATGGGAGTCTGGCAACCTGATGCTCTCCAACCCACCCCCCACCCCGTTTCCCCTCCAACCTCCACCGCCAGGCGGACCTCCAGGAGTGGGAAGGGCAGCACCCACCAGGCTTCACACACTCCCAGCCCTGCGTAGTCCTCCTCACAATCCATCCGTTCCTTCGGAGGGTCCCCCGGGGTCGTGGCTCGCTGCTGGACGCCGTGAGTCATTCTATTGTGCTAGCGGCCTCCAGTCTGCCTCCAGTCTGCCTCCAGTCTGCCTCCAGTCTGCCTCCAGTCTGCCTTCAGTCTGCCTCCAGTCTGCCTTCAGTCTGCCTCCAGTCTACCTCCAGTCTGCCTCCAGTCTGCCTCCAGTCCATCCCAGGGTTGTTATCCAATTACGGTTTGATGGAAAAACCCTTCATAGCTACGTTTGACAGCCATGGTAGAAGAGGAGAGGGAGTCAGAGAGTGAGCTGCATTTTTTTCTTCTCCCACCAACAAGTGTGTGTGTTATGGACCGGTGTGGCATGCAATTTTATTCATATGTGGATGACAAGCTAAATACTCACTGTCCATTCTCTGGGCAGCTTCCAGTCTGTTTCAGGAAGGTGGGCGGAGTTGACCTGTCACCAACCTTGTTAGAGTGTGAATTAACAAATGAAAAGCGTTGTAGAGAGTTGCTAGGTTACCATATCCTCGCCGCTCTCTTTCCGCCTTTTCAATTAAGAAGAAGGGTCTGAATGCATGGATTTTAATACTCTACATTGATGTTCACTGGGTATTCATACAGTAAATTTTTTTCTTTTTTTTTCTTTTTATGAAAAGGCCATGCCTTAGGTAAATGAAAGAAACGTTGTGTCCCAGACAATCTAAAACAAAATATGTGTATTTGACACCCATTTGACTTTGTATCTACATTACTGACTATTCAGCAGTTTCACTGGTGTTTTATCATAGCAAGCAGAGAACAGGAGGATAAAGTAACTGTTTTCTCATGGCTGTATGGACACTGATGTGTTTGCAAAAATAATTTCTAGCTTAAAGCTGTTCAAGCTATATTCCGAATTGCATGTGCCGACTTGTTCTATCTGCTAAGCAAATCATACTCTTCCCGAAGATTCCGTTTTGCGAATAAATATTGATCATTTTGCACGGGTTCAAACACGTGTATCTATTGGTCGAAACTGGTGTGTGGGTGTATTCCATAACAGATTGTGTCTGGGTTGTTGAAAACCTGCCACCTCTCTCATGGCACGATCCGTATGTACACGAGTACACAAGTGTTTTGTTGTTTCCAGGTATTCCCTGAATATCTCTTCCAGTTTATCTTAACAACCTCATTTTCAATTGATCAGTGTCAGTGGATCTCAATATCACAGGCCTGCTCAAGCAATCCCTCCTGGTGAAAAAGAGGCCTTCAATCTGTAGTACAGCCATCCCTGACATAGGGGGTCAGATGGCTGAGTGGTTAGGAAAACGGGCTATTAATCAGAAGGTTGCCGGTTCAATTTCCGGCCGTGCAAAATGACATTGTGTCCTTGGGCAAGGCACTTCACTTTACTTGCCTTGGGGAGAATGTCCCTGTAGTTACTGTGAGTCGCTCTGGATAAGAGCGTCTACTAAATGACTAAATGTGAATGTACTACAAGATGAAAAACACTCTTAGAGTAATTGAGGGGGATAACGAAGGGCTTGAATTCTGCTTTGGGGTCTCTCTGTCTCACCTTGAGAGGGTCCACGTTCCAGGCAGTGAGTCCAGACATAGTCAGTCAGCTCCCTCTGTGGGATGACCCCATGCTTTGGAGGAAAACTTGGTACACAAGACTGAAGAAGAGAGCTGCTTTGAGAATAATGTGTGTGTGTCTGTGTGTGAGAGGAATATCCCCTGTAATGATAGCATTAAATGCCTTTGATGTTTGCTGGTAGATATTCTTTTTGTACTTTTTGTACGTTCACTGCTTGTGGTGAACTGGGCATATTAACAATCTTCATTTCAAGTGTCAATTTGTCTGAGGAACAGTGTACATTCAGTTTATTTTTTATTTATTGAAGTATGACAACCATGCTATGTCACCTCAGGTATCTGGTGGATATGTGCCCCATTCGACTCTTCTGCTAATTTCCTGCCAACAGAATAAAAAGTAAAATTCAAATCAACTAAACTGTTAAAAGGTCAATGCATTAAATTACTCCTATGCCATCAACTGAAAATTGACAACCATCTGGTTCCATCAAAATCCAGTAGAAATGTGATAGACACAGCTATTTAGCTCAGTCTGTAAAACTAGAGTAGAAACAATGTTATGACCCACTATGGTTGCCTAGCAGCCTACTGGATCTAGCATGAAAGCGGAATATTCTACCCACTTTGTGCAGTACACACAGTGCATACATAGTTGTTTTGCTTCTGTTTACCTTGATGAAGGTGAGTCTGTCTCCTGCTTTCAGACCCCCAGTTTAACATAGTGTTTGCTCTCTGATGACAATCTTACAGGATTAGAGAGTTTGCTGCTTCTCTCTGTCTGCCTTGTGTTTGATCAGATTATCTGATCCGTGTCTGAATGTGTGCATGTGTGTGCGTGGGTGTGTGTGTGTGTTTCAGTATGCCATCCAGTCCTTCATGTGCCCTCCGTGCCCTGTTTCTGCACATTCCAACAGCGGGAGAAAAGAGAGACAGAGGGATGCAAGCCTTTGATTACTCTTTCATTTTTGTTGTTGTCTGAAGATGTATCGTCTTTTTTAAATAGCGTTTTTGTAATGTTTCGATATTGCGCTCACCTTGCTGCAATGTCACTGCAATGTTACCACCTCCTTCAGGATAGCACACCATGTGGACCAGTTGTTACAACTCTGCCCTTGTCCATAATTACTGTAGTAAATCAGCTAGCTGGATCGGCCGCAGTGTGCTAAATCACATCAGCAACTCCATACGGGAAATGACAAAGAAGCCTCCAGATCGTTCTGCCCAGTGATTAAAGAAACTTCCAGTAAATACGCCAGTGTGAAAAAAAAAAGATGTATAGCAGTCATATTTCTTCACAGTGAAGATAGGGCTGTCTGAAGACATGCCTGATGCGAAATAGGGAGGAATGCTTGCTATGCTGTGAGGCAAAATGGGTGAGAACGGCAGAGAGGACCCAGAGGACAGCAGGAGGAATGACTGAATCGGTGCTGAGCTCAATGCTCCTGGTTAGAGGACACCTTTCATACTCCAGAGATAAATAGATTTTTGTAGCTGAAATCGAAAGGCCTAAAACTCCACAGTAAGTAAGCACACAAATCACGTTACGTGGCTTTTTTTTCCACCTTTAATTATCTTTGCGTCTAACAATTTGCCTCAGTCGTTGTTGATCTATATTTCAAAGATAGTGTTTGGGGATTAGAGTGGTTCACATCTGTGGTTAATTAAAAGCCTTGTGGCAGGGATAAGGTTCTCTCTGGAGTGGGAGCTATCCCACGAGCCTCTAACAGCTGTTCTGCCCCTGCCCTGGCCTGCTCTTGTCTCTGTTCCAACACCCACACACAGACGCTCGCTCGAAGCTGCAGCCAGGCCAGGAATACCACCGGTGGTCTTGTTTGGTCCATCAAGTACTGTACATAACACTGACTGCTTTCCTCTTGAAACAAACCCTCACACACCGGCCAAATGCTCCCACAACCCCCTAGAGTTACACTGCTTATACACTGTGTGTGTGGAGTCAACAGAATCGTTGAGAGATTCGTTGACCCCCCCCAGTCTGTACATCTAGAGGACACACACAAACACAGACATGGATTCTCCCAGACTCTGACACTCTTCTCCAGGGTCATTAACAGTGTGGGTGAGGTGTTCCTACCCCAGGCTGTGTCCAGACCCCCCCCAGTCACAGAGGTTAGTCATGCTAGGAGCAGAGGGACTAGTCAAGCCAGCTCTATCCATTAGCACCAGGGAGCTGCTCGGGCAGAGAGATGGAACTGCACCGCAGGGAGGTGTACATGTGCACTGCAGAAGAGGAACACAGCCAGCACAGAAAAGCACAGCTCAGTGCAACATAGCACAGTGCAGCATCACATAACGCACCATAGCTCAGTGCAACATAGCACAGTACAATATAGTAGCACAGTACAGTGCAACTGACACAGCTCAGCTTACCCCCCATCCATACACTCGACTGAATTGTGTTGTCACACTGTCTGTGTAGTGCACCGTAAGTGAGATTCTCCTTATCGACAATATCTCCTTGACATTCATTGCGGGAGATTACAGTTAATTATTTCTCTGTTACCTTCATTAAAAAGACCAGCAATTACCCCTAGACCGTCCCCTATTTCATATGTCTCACGCTTCATTTGAGCTCACGTTAATTAAGCATTTGTTAATAGTGTCTGCCGTCTGTAACTTCACACGCTGCAGAGTCTCCTGGTAGCAGGCCCAATCAGAAGACAGACCCACCAACCTATGAGAGAGAGAGAGAGAATGAGAGAACCAGAGAGAGAGAGAGATAGACAGAGAGAGAGACGGAGAGAGAGAGAGAGAGAGAGAGAGAGAGAGAGAGAGAGAGAGAGAGAGAGAGCGAGGGAGAGAGTTGTTCCAGTGAGAGCCTCTGTGAAGCTGAAGAGATGGGAGAAGAGCTTGGAGGATTCCAGACTCTGATTCCAGACACATCCTCCCCTCGCCTTCCATCCTGGTGGGACTGGCCTGTTCACATGACACACAAACCAGGCTGCTAACCGAGGAGAGGAGCTCTCTGGAGCAAAGCTGTAGTGTGCTGAAGCTGTGATCCAATCCGTAACACTCGTAGATATGGCAGACAAGAGAACTGTAGCCTTGGCTGAGCCAATAACAATGTCCAGGGTGTGAGAAAAGGTTGTCTGACTTCAAAATGGAGATTTAGCTCGTGAGGAACATCTTGTTCTGGTTCTCTAACCCTCTACGGTTCGCCTCCAAAATCACAGGAAGACACTCCCTCCTGGCGAGGAGCGATGGTGGCGTGTGATAGTCGGGAGAGAAAGCAGGCCCCAGGGATCAACAGTGGTCAATACCATCTCTGAGTGGGGTGAGGCTCTGGCCTCAGGAGCACTCCTTCTGCACTGGGGAGATAAGTGAAACCTCTTCTCCTTATCTTCCCTCCTCCTCTCTTCTCTTCCCCTTCTCTTATTCCCTTCGTTTCCTACACGGACACGTGAGGAAGATTCTCTTGCCAAGCCTCAGTTCTCAGCCTCTTCCTGTAATCCCAGGCTGGTTGTCCTCGACACTGACCTGAGGTTGTTGGTGAAAGTGGGTCAGGTGGTGTTGGAGGCCCAGGCTGCAGCCTGCGCTCTTACAGGGTTGTTACAGCGCTTCGTCAGTCTCAGAGGGAATCCTGACCTTACTAGCAGGGCTGCCGGCCACTCAAGGTGGGATTCCTCAGGGGGAATCATTTGCTTTCCCCCAGCCTCTCCTCTTCTTGCCTCAATTCTCCTCTTCTGTCCTCTCTCCTCCTCTCCTCTTTCCTCTCCCTCTCTCTCTACCCCCCCTTCTTTCCTTTCCCCTCCCCTTCTCTCCCATCCTCCCACCTCAGGGTAAAACCTATTCTCATTCCTGCTAGTCACTCTCAGAGCAGTCAGCGGGTCACCTTCACTAAGAGCTGTTCGGCAGAGAGGATACACTGTACTGCCCAGGTCTCCACTTCACACACACACACACACTCGCTCACCTTCAGCGCTAACTCAGCCATGTCCTACATGTGTCATGTGACATGTGTCATGTGTCATGTGACATGTGTCTTCCACAAAGGAACAGACGGATTACTGTCATAACTCATATTAACACCAGCAACAGAATCAATGTGGTGTGATTGACTCCAATAAGAATGACTCTGCTCTCCTTGTGAGGCAAAGACAGCTAACATGGCCAGGTCATCTGACTGCTCTGAGACAGATTCCACTGGTCTGTGGGGGCTCTGTTTAATGCCATGGCTGTTCCCTTTCTGCCAGTGCTTCAACAACCAAGACCGAGATCTTATTAAAATTCCTCTCTCCTTCTCAGCCAGCCGTATCCCATACACATTTATCTCCAGTTTGAAAAGGATTAGAAGATTTCATTTGAAATCAGCAGCTGCACGGCCTTACAGATTCCCATGTATGGTCAAGGACATGTAGGGTTGAGTTGAAGGAAGCGGAGGGGAATTGATGGATTGATCTTGTCAGAGATCAAAAGTAGCAGAGTGCACACTGCCGAGGGCCTCCGTTGTTATTTCTTCTAGAGTTGGAAAGATCTGAGAGTCAGTGTTCTCTCCTGGCCCCCTGTTACCCAGGAGGAGCCTGGCAAGGAGCGGCGTAGCGGGGGATATTTATAGAGCTGAGTGGGCTTCTCAGATGCGGGCGTGCAATGTGTCACAGGCAAAATGCATCATTTATCAAAGTCTGTTCAGAGACATATTTCAGTTTCCCCAAATAAAGAGTCCTGCTTAGACTATGAGGAAGACGGCCTTTGCTGAAATGTCTGGCTGCAATAGTAATCTGCCTGCCCTTCCTCCCACGCGCACACACACTCTCCACTCCTACTCAGGTGGCTGTGCTGCCCTGAACGCCAGCCAATTACACCTCCTTCCTCCTCTTCTCTGCCTCCATCTTTCTCTCCCCCTCTCTCTCTCTACCTCTCTACCTCTCTCCCTCCCCCTCCTCTTCGCTGCCTGCATCTGGCCCTGGATCACAAAGAGAACATATAAAACACACTGTGTTAGTGTACGTGTGCGGTACTTTGTGTTTGCGAGTGTGTGTACAGGAATAGAATGAATTGAGCTGGTGTGTATGTGCATGGTTAAGAACATTGAACAGTGTGGGTGCCCTGGTGTATTCATCCAGCATCCAGACTACAGAGTGACCTTGAAAAAGATGAGATTGTGGAGGAAGGGAGGTATCACTATCATGTGCCTCAATGTGAGTAGTTGTGTGTATTTCAGCGTGTGTGTGTGTGTGTGTGTGCTTTTGTGACTACGCATGTGTGTGTGTGTGTCTGGAGCTTGGCACATCTGTCAGAGGACATTGCAGGTTGCTCCCTCCTCCTCTCCTCCTCCTCTCCTCCCCCTCTCCTCCCCTCTATGGTGCTGGCAGGGGAGGAGAGGAGGTATGGAGGGAGGAAAAGAGGAGGAATGGAGGGAGGAAAAGAGGAGGAATGGAGGGAGGAGGAGAGGAGAGGATGAGAAAAGGAGGAGTTGAGGTGTACTGTACTTTACTGCAGCTGTACAGCTCTCTGGTGACTGGGGCACCTATTTCCTCCATCAGCTGCAATGCAGACTGCAGTCAAGGTTACGACAGGCACTGATGGGCTAAAGTATTGAGGACGCTCAGACGAGGAAGGCAGGGAAAAGCTCTCTCTCTCTCTCTCTATCTCTCTCTCTCATTCTCTCTATCTCCCTCTCTGTCTCTATCTCTTTCCCTCTCTGTCTCTCTCTCTCTCTCTCTTTTGAACAAATATGCGAATTATGATAACACTTACATTTGTAAAAATAAATAACAATAATAACAGTTGTTATGACAGTAATGGAAATAAAATATAATAATAATAATATACATACATACACATGTAATGTACATTACAAATAATATACAATATGTAAGATACTATTACTACAAGAGGTTTCAACTGCTTGGTATACTGTGATTTTTTTTCTGTAATGCAAATTAAAGACAAAATCCAATGCTAGTTCCACTGTTTACATTTTATCACCTAAAACAATGCATGGTTTCACATCTGAAGTTAACTGATTAAACTCTGCAATTTCAGCTGCAAACCGTGGGAAGTCACTCCTCAGTCTCTCTTTATCTCCCTAACTCTCTTAATCTCTAACTCTGTCATTATCTTTCGTTTCGTTTTCCTCTCTCTGTCTCTCTGACTGGCACTCTCTGTCTCTCTATCATTATCTCTCTGTCTCTCTATCCCCACCCTCCAGTGTATTTATCGCAACCCTAAAGTGTATTTATAACCCGAGAGGCTTCATATACTGCTGGAGCTGCAACTATAACTCTGACTCCTCACTGGCTTAAGTTTCAGGTTCTGGGAGTAAAGGGTTAGCTTCCATTTGATCACACTGATAGAATCTGTCACCTTTCAGTTTTCTTTCCTCACTCTCCCTCTCTCTCTGTCTCTCTTCCTCCACCTGCCCTCAGACTGTCATATCACATAGATATCTTATTGCCAAGGTGGATGCTAAATGCCACTGAGATACATGCCAAAGGATTGGCAGGATGACATTTTCTCTTAATCAGCTCTGCCTTTCTTCTCTGTCTCTGTCACTGGCATCTGTTAGTGACGAACACGTCGGTCTGTGGAGCATTGCTCTTGTGAGTAGCCTATATTGCTTCACCTCGGAAGCCCTGTTGTCAGACACTAGTGACTACTAGATCCTATGTTAGGACCAGATCAGACAGGAAACACCGCTGTGGAGCAGCCCCATGTCTCACACCGCGGCCTGGAGCATTGCCTCTGACGGGAGCAGTAGATCAGGGAAAGCTGTCTGCTGAATAGGGAGAGGAAACACATATGGGGGAATATAGACATGCATGGAAGTCCTGTCAAGACCGCGTACGAAGCCAGGAGAATTCCTCCTTCGCTCGCTTAGTCAGCCCAGGCAGTTGGCTTATTGTGGGAAGGGGTAACAAACAGCTGCCTTTGTCAGATGATGTTCAGGCGGTGATAGATCGTTTCCCCTGAGGTTGCAGCGTACAGCACCACTAGTCATGCCTTAATTGTTTTCCAGTATCAATCTCTTCTCTCCGCAGCGTCGGTGGTGGCTAGCACAACAGACAATGCAGAGAAAGAGTTTATGGAGGGAGAGAAATCAAGTAACCCAGGTGTTGATGTAGTCGTAGCAGCAGCCAGGGCTCGTAATGAACGGATTCGCGTCGTGCCGGCCTGCCGGGGACGATGAAAAAGATGTCTGGGACAGTTCAACACAGACTTTGGGACGACTGCTTGACAATAGACCATAACAATATAAAACGCATACACCAGTGGTTCAACACATTTAAACACAAGGGGGGTGAAACATATCACCACATTTAGCTCTAGCTTAAAATTCCATAAACTATGAACAATGTATTCACATTACAAGCGCTGCCATGTGTTATGCACTGCTCCACGGTGCGCGCTTGCTCTTTGTCAAACAGTGGCCGTCTGTCATGAGTAAATTAGCTAGCTACCAGCTAACATAAGAATTTACATTTTGGGACAGGTCAAGTTCAGTTTGGGTTTGCACTTTGGGACAATACTGGGACAGTGAGTTGTTGTGAGTTGCGAGCCCTGGTTGCAGCTATCCCCTCCACACCAAGTCCTCTACTGGGCAAACAGCCACCACGCTGCACTATCCAGGTCAGGTCCAAACATGCCTACCCTTCAGAGTGGAGATGGGAACCGCTAATGCTATTAGATTAAACATCAGTTGATGTGGAAACAAAGTCCGGTGATGAGCAATACCTTTAGTAGAACAGATATCCATTAGTAGATAGGATTAAACGATTGTTCTGGAGCTTCCAGGAACCGCCCTCAGGCTATCCCTAATTGGTCAGCACACTGTAGACAAGCTGGGTGTTTTTTGTGTGTTCCAGTTTGTTCGGAAGGTGTTCCTGTCATCAAATGGAGCAACTTTATAGTGAACAGGGGCTGATAAACTGACCTTTAAAACAGGTCCCCACGGCACAGATCACAGCTTTACAACAGAAGGGAAAATAGACTTCTGAGAAGGCAAACTCTTAACCACATGCAGTAGTCTTCCTTCCTCTCTAACCCTTTCTGACTGATTTCCACAGAGGATTAGACATTGTGAAAATGAGTTGAGGCTGTATGCAAGGCGTTTTGGAAATGAGACAACTCTAAGGTGAGATACTACAAGGAGAGAGCTGGCTGGTCAGGAGATGAGAGCACTTAAACATCTGAAAGAGAGAATAGGGGGGCTAACACGATGCTCGTTAGAGACCATCATCCAGGCGATGGTGAGGCGGAACCTCATCACCGCAATCAAGGACAGCCGAACATGACGAGTCCTGACCCACACAATCAGATACGTCTCAACTTCCTAAGAGCATCCAGTAACACGCTTACCCCTCCCCCCCCCCCCACGCTTACCCCTCCCCCCCCCCCCCCCCCCCCACCCACACACACGTCATGTTTGAGATGGGATGTACAAGAAATAATTGGCCCCTTTGGAGATGCATGGGGAAGGACAGTAAGAAGGATAACGGGGGAATGAAGCAGATGAAGGAGGCTGCTTCAGGGGAGGGGATCTGGAGATCCTCTCAGGAATCCACCCTACCAATGGGCAGCTGAGGATTTATCACCACTTAGTCCTGCTCCAATGGGCTCCCAGTGCCAATGAGTTACTACATGTATTGAATGTTTTCATGACGCACAGTAAAAAGAAACAGGCCTTTTTATAAAGGGGATTGTGTTGTAACGGACATATTTAGTACAGCCTATAATTCGCTGCTCTTTCGTGTTGCTCGATAGCATTGACCGCTACCTCTCTGTGGTCCCGTAATTAGTAAGTTGTTTGGTGCACTTTGGCTTGTTGAATGTTCTCAGGGGAGGATCATCTCATTAATAGAGGATGGAAAGACCGTTAACAACAGATTGGGTTTTTACTTTTAAAGTAGGTGATTGCCAGGGCGCAATCTGTCTGAATACCTTGCAAGCTTATTGTAGCGTGCACAGGCAAACACACACACACACACACGCACACAGAGTGTGGTTCAGAGTGTGAGTGAAACGCACAATGTGAGAGTTTAAACATCCCTCATGTGAAACAAGTGTCAAAGCAATGTTGTTCTCCAGTGTGAGAAGATCTCTCTCACTTTCTCACAGTTTATAGTACAATCTTTCCGTCTCTCTCTAATTTTCAGTTCCTCACCCTGCCTGCTGTCCTTCTCTCTTTCTGTCTTTCCTCCTTCCCTATTCCTCATTCTTTGTAGTGTTGAAGCCCAATTGAAAACGGACGTAATTTCAGTTTCAAGCCCATTGACTCTGAATTCAGAATTGCCTGAAGAGTTGACTTGAGGTGAACACAGAGTGAGGGTAGCTAAGGTACCACGGGACCTTTCATGGTTGTGTTTAGTCTGACCTTCTAAAACCATGCTGGGCTCACTGGGCAGAGAAATCCTCTCCAAGACTGCGTCTCTCCAGCCTTTGCTGACGGTTAGATATACTGTGCCTGTCTGTCTGCTTGTGGATCTGTGTGCCTGACTTCCCGTCTGTCTGCCCTCTAGTTCTGACTTCCTGTTTGTCTGTCTTCCTGTCTGTCTGTCTGTCTGTCTGTCTGTCTGTCTGTCTGTCTGTCTGCCTGCCTTCCTGTTTTTCTGCCTAGGGTCTGGTCTATCTGCCTGCTTGCTAGATTGTCTTTGTCTGTGTGCTGGGCTGTGCAGCGTTGCCGTGACTTGATGTCTCTGTGTCTGTGTGGGTTTTCATGCTCTGATCCCCTTCTCTGCTTCCCAACATGAGTCACTATGGGAGGGAGGACGTCATCCAGCTCTGTTCCGCTGTTCACCCAGTTCCTTCCCCGTTCCCCCATGGCTCTGGGGATTATTCATAGAACCTTGAAGTTCCAGTAAACATTCTACTAGTTCTCGATTGACTGAAGCAGCGCTTGAGTTTAGCAAAGCTGTTCTATTCAATTGTGGTGAATGCACCAGTAGGACAGAGACCCTTGTAAAGAGACAATGGAGGGTGATCAATTCTTTCGGATCAATAAAAAAAGGGGCACAGCGTTTTGGAAGTTTTCTAACTTGTCTACGTTGCTTGTGTAGGAGTTGTTTTTGTTCATGGAAGTGAACATGATGTGGTTGTTTTCATCTCACTCCGTGTTCTGGTAGGAGGGGTCAGGCAGACAGGGAGCCCTGGGCTCCTTAAGGGATTTGGCAAACAAGACACACACATACACACACCCGCACTCACTTAAACACACACACACACCCAGTGAAGAGAGAGGCCGGGTGAGGGTCCAGCTCTGAGAGTCCTGCATTCCTGGGTGGACTATCCACAGAAGGAGGGATAGCTGGAGGCCAGGAACACATGAGCAATGTATAAAAGAACATTTTGACATATTGAGAGAATCCAGTGTTGTTGCTGTGTGTATACCTCAAACCCGTCTGACTGGTCCTGAAGTTAGAAGGAAGGAAGAGAGGTTCCACAATATTCAGTTTGCCCGATCCATACGATGTCGAGGCGGGAAACGTTTGCGGACAAGTACATCCAGGCAGTCTCAAGGCGAGTGGAACATTGATTGTCTTCCCCAGGCTCTGCAGAGCCCAGCGTGAGGAGTGTGTCCAAGTGTGTGTCTGGTGGGTGGCAGGGTTGATGCGAGGAGAGCTGACTAGCGTGACTTGCTGCTGCCCTTCACAGGAAGTGGGGCTGTCTCGCGGCCTGCCTGTCCCCATCAGCATCACTCCTGCATCAAGTCCAGTCAGCCCCCCTCTGACCCCGCCGGGGGCGCCCAGCGGCTCCACACGCCCGACCAAAATACCCCGGTCACCCCAGCAACAGCAGCAACAGGCGAGCCAAAGGCCCTGCAGCTGACCACCAGGACAGACGGAGACAGGCTGTTGGACAAACGGACGTTCCTGCCAGGAAATCTGCCAGAGGGTGTGAGAAAATTGAGAGAGGGCAGGGGCGGGTGGAGATGGGGAGGGAGGAGGAGACAGGGATGTGGGTGTGCGAGACAGTCGGAAAACCGAAAGGGTCAAATTGAGAATTTGCTTCAGAGCATGTGAGGTTTGAAAAGAAGAATGTAAAGCCTGAGCGATGACTGTGTTTGATTTGGGATTTCTGTCATGACCTTCTTGCCTCCTCTTGCAGTTCCCGCGGGATTGATGTGATTGAAGCACTGAACGATAACACCTATAGGTCACCGTTCCTACCCAGTTCTCTAGATCCATTAAATCCATGAACGTTCAAAGAAGACGGAATACCTGCATGCATATCGGTATCTGTCATCTTTGGGTTTGATCAAGAGGAAGAAAATCTGAAAAGAGACAGCTTGCTGTCCTGCTGTGTGCTCCGGCTAATTGCAACAACATGGCAGGGTCTGCTAATGAAACAAGATTGGTCACTAACCCTTTGACCTTCTCTGGTGTCAGCATTTCCTCAAAGCCTGGAAACAATCAAGTCTGTCCAGTGGCCCTCCCGGTCCTGCCTTCCATCCACCCCCACGGCATGGTCTGATGATCTGCTCCACACCCCTCAGGGTTGCCCCACACATGCCCACACCACTTACCTCTGAGTCTACCCCCTGCCCCCTGTCTTTTCTTCTCTGTAGTGCGATTCAGGAAGGAGAGGGAAGGAGTAGACGCTTCTCTTTTTAGTTCAGGATCGAAATAGTCCACAGTATGTGACCAGCGTCTGAGTGGGTGAGCAGTATTCTCTCGTGTGAGGCAGGAAGGGGGAAGGACTTGGGGGAAGAACTAGGCCTACACATTGAAGTATGAGGTTGAAACGGGATCTCATAATTATGGCCCGCGCCATTATCGATGTGGGCGCCGGGGGGTTTGGTTAGGGGGGTGCGGAGAGAGGGAGCTGGCCCAGCTGGGCCCACAGACACTGCCTTCCTGAAGTGGTTTGACTCTGCCCAGACGATTTCTGGCACAGCCCCTCACATCGACAGAATGCCAATTCTAAGTATATTATGGGGAGGTTGGGGGAAAAAAACATGCTGAACACCAGGATTGGTCAGTACCCCCATGGTCTCCATGGTACTGTCTTCATGGTACTGTCTCCATGGTACTGTCTCCATGGTACTGTCTTAATGGTACTGTCTCCATGGTACTATCTCCATGGTACTGTCTCCATGGTATTGTCTCCATGGTACTGTCTCCATGGTACTGTCTTCATGGTACTATCTCCATGGTGTTCTATAGTAAAGCACAGGCCTGTTCTTGTGGTCAATCCAGACTGTTTAATTTACTTTCCTTTTTCAGGGTGGTCTTAGGACTTTTGGGCCGTAAATCCTCTTCTGGCTCTACAAAACTGCTGAATACACTGACTATATGGGTGACTTTTTCTTATCCTCCTGAATATCATAGTTAAACATTTTGAATGTTAAAAATGCATTTAATTTGATGTGTCTCAAATATCCACAGATCAAAAATGATCTGTGAATCATCTATGATTTGATGTGACAGAATTCATCTTTTGTCGGGGTTTTGAATCTTTGCACAGAATATGAGCACGCTCGTATCCCATATGTGTACAAAAACGAGAGGGAGGTCATCAAACAAGGGCAGAGCAGGAGAGCGATGATTGTGTCACTTCACAGGCTTTGTGTCAAGCGGTGCTCATTAATCGTGATGTTGCATCGGGCATCGTCTGCTTCTGCCTGTCAGCAGGAAGACGGATGGCCCAGAGGTGTTTCTCAGGGCTGTGGCTGAACCACGCTCTGGGAGGATCCATCAGGCCTGCACAGGCAGCTGCTGTCCTAGGAACCTCTGACATACCCTCTCTTCCCCTAGCTTAGGAACCTCTGACATACCCTCTCTTCCCCTAGCTTAGTAACCTCTGACATACCCTCTCTTCCCCTAGCTTAGTAACCTCTGACATACCCTCTCTTCCCCTAGCTTAGTAACCTCTGACATACCCTCTCTTCCCCTAGCTTAGGAACCTCTGACATACCCTCTCTTCCCCTAGCTTAGTAACCTCTGACATACCCTCTCTTCCCCTAGCTTAGGAACATCTGACATACCCTCTCTTCCCCTAGCTTAGGAACCTCTGACATACCCTCTCTTCCCCTAGCTTAGTAACCTCTGACATACCCTCTCTTCCCCTAGCTTAGTAACCTCTGACATACCCTCTCTTCCCCTAGCTTAGTAACCTCTGACACACCCTCTCTTCCCCTAGCTTAGTAACCTCTGACATACCCTCTCTTCCCCTAGCTTAGTAACCTCTGACATACCCTCTCTTCCCCTAGCTTAGTAACCTCTGACATACCCTCTCTTCCCCTAGCTTAGGAACCTCTGACATACCCTCTCTTCCCCTAGCTTAGTAACCTCTGACATACCCTCTCTTCCCCTAGCTTAGTAACCTCTGACATACCCTCTCTTCCCCTAGCTTAGTAACCTCTGACATACCCTCTCTTCCCCTAGCTTAGTAACCTCTGACACACCCTCTCTTCCCCTAGCTTAGTAACCTCTGACATACCCTCTCTTCCCCTAGCTTAGTAACCTCTGACATACCCTCTCTTCCCCTAGCTTAGTAACCTCTGACATACCCTCTCTTCCCCTAGCTTAGTAACCTCTGACATACCCTCCTTCCCTCCCTCTCTCCCTCCTTACCTCTCTCTCTCCTTCCCCAAGAGCAGAAGCCAAGTATGCGTAGGTCAAATCAAATAGAAATGATTTACAATCAGGATATTCAAAGTTTGTCATTGTGAGAGACTCATGGGAGACTGTCCAGCTTTATGAAACGAGAAATATTGGAAACAGAACCAAAAACGTTGAGTCCTTTGACTTTGGTTTCCGTAAGCCCGATTCATCCATCACAGTTTTACAGATGAATGCCTGGGCTCATGTGTCTGTGGTACTCTGTTCTGACTCTGTCTTTGAATCAGCAGGCAGGGGTCTGTCTTATGTGTAGTGTCATCGTCTGCAGAAATATGTAAGCTATAAAGTCAATAAATCTGATTTGCAGTTTAAAGGGATATGTTTTTAAGGCCTTTAGCAGTGAGAAAAGAAACTGTTCAGACTCCAGCCAAACCGCAATGGTATTCGCTGTTTCATGCCCTATCATTACACTGAGCACTGCTCTTCTAAAAGGAAACAGACTTCATATGGCAAGCATTATATTACCATTTGTCTCGAGGGGAGAGCGACAATGATACTTTGCCTTCTCAAGGAGTTATGGAATGCAAACTGGGTTTTGAATAATTACATTGGGAGACACACATTTTAAACACACATCTGATTATCACAAAGGCTGATGCCTTTGCATGAGTTACTACAACAGAGTCACTTTGTCAACCAAGCAGTGAAATGTCAGAGTGTGGAGCTTCCACAGCAGGAGAGGCTGGCTCGGGGGTGAGGTGGAGGAAGGAAGGGCTATTAGAAAGATGCCCGGTGCTTGGCTGATAACTGAGCATTTGATGACAGGCAGTTAATGCAGTCTTTCAGAGCAGTGGGGTTCCGCATTACCCAGAGGGAGGTGAATCACTGGAATCTTTCTTTACCTGTCAGCACAGGGACAGTCTGTGTTTAGATTTAGGGTTTGCTGTGTACACATGAATCTAGTCTACTGAAATCTGCTTGTGATGAAAGGAGTGCTATGCTATTTCTCCCATTGTTCTTCCCTCTCCAGCTTATGTCATGGCAGTCTCCATTTTGCCCATCAATCAGTGAGATGTGTATGGAGCAGAGGTGGTTTGGAACCGAGTCAAGATGAGCTCCAATGTCACCTTCAGACCACAATGTCCTTTTGGTCATCGGCTGTGGCTTTTGTGTCCTCAGCGTGCAGTAAGATAACATATTTGTGTTCTCTTTCTCTCCCTCCCTCCCTCCCTCTCTCTGTCTGTTATTTCCCCAGGACGTCTCCAAGCAGAGGCAGGTGAGGAAGAAGACAGTGTCCTTTAGCTCCATGCCCAACGACCGCAAGATCAACAGCACAGCCGCCTGCATGGCCTTCATGATGGAGGGCTGCGAGATGAAGAAGGTGCGCTCCAACTCTCGCATGTACAACCGCTACTTCCTGCTGGACCCGGACATGCACTGGCTCCGCTGGGAACCCTCCAAGAAGGACTCGGAGAAGGCCAAGCTGGAGATCAAAAGCATCAAGGAGGTCCGCCTGGGGAAGAAGACCCCCGTCCTGCGCAGCAACGGCTTGTCGGACCAGTTCCCCGAGGAGTGCGCCTTCTCCATCATCTACGGGGACAACTACGAGTCTCTGGACCTTGTCGGCAGCACAGCAGACGTGGTCAGTACCTGGGTGATGGGCCTGAGGTACCTGGTCTCCTATGGAAGACACACAGTGGACATGGTGGAGCCCAGCCAGCCCAGCCTCCGTACCTCCTGGATCGGCTCCGTGTTTGAGCTGGCTGACATGGACAAGGAAGGCCACATAGACCTCTTCAGGGCCACGCAGATCATCAAAGGGCTCAACCCGGGTATGAAGGAATCCAGGATCGAGCTCAAATTCAAGGAGCTGCAGAAGGCCAAAGACCAATACGGGGAGGACATCAACGTGGACACCTTCGTGGAAGCTTACTGTGAGCTGTGCACCCGACCCGAGATCTTCTTCCTGCTGGTGCAGTTCTCCAGCAACAAGGAGTACCTGGACAGCAAGGACCTGATGCTGTTTGTGGAGGTGGAGCAGGGCGTGGAGGCGGGGACGGAGGACATTTGCAGGGACATCGTCCTGAAGTACGAGCCCTCCGCCGAGGGCAGAGAGCGAGGCTACCTCTCCATCGACGGCTTCACCCACTACCTCCTCTCCTCCGAGTGCCACATCTTCGACCCCCAGCACAAGCGGGTGTGCCAGGACATGAACCAGCCCCTGTCGCACTACTACATCAACTCCTCGCACAACGCCTCCCTGCTGGAGGACCACTTCTGGGGCTCGTCTGACATCAGCAGCTACATCCGGGCGCTGAGAATGGGCTGCCGCAGTCTGGAGGTCATCGTGTGGGACGGGCCAGACGCCGAGCCCGTGGTGTATGTGGGCAGCTCTGTGGCCTCTCAGCTAGCCCTCTCCAAGGTCCTGGACGTTATTAACCAGTATGCCTTTGAAAGCTCTGAGTACCCTCTGATCCTCTGCCTGGTGACTCACTGCTGCATCCCACAGCAGAGAGTCATGGCCCAGCACATGAAAAAGATCCTGGGTGACAAGCTCCACACAGAGCCGCCCAGCGCAGAGGAGCACTACTTGCCTTCCCCAGAGAACCTCAAGGGCAAAATCCTCCTGAAGGGCAAGCGTCTCCCCTCCAACTGCCCCGACTCTGAGGGAGAGGTGACCGACGAGGAGGAGGGCCTGGAGATGTCCAGGAGGGTGGGGGCAGACGAGAAGGACCAGTATAACGGACTAGGCAACAAGAGGCTGAGGCTGTGTAAGGAGCTGTCCGACCTGGTCTCCCTCTGTACGTCAGTGCAGTTCAGGGATTTCGAAATCTCCAAGAGGGACCAGAAATACTGGGAGATGTGCTCCTTCAACGAGGTGGACGCCAACAGGTTTGCCAATGAGTTCCCCGAGGATTTTGTGTGTTACAACAAGCGTTTTCTCTCCAGGGTTTATCCCACACCCATGCGTATCGACGCTAGTAATATGAACCCGCAGGACTTCTGGAAATGTGGATGCCAGATAGTGGCCATGAATTACCAGACCCCAGGCTTGATGATGGACCTAAACCTGGGCTGGTTCAGACAGAATGGAAACTGTGGCTATGTGCTTCGACCATCCATCATGAGAGAGGAGGTGTCCTACTTCAGTGCCAACGCCAGGGACTCCCTGCCAGGGGTGTCAGCTCAGCTGCTCCACATTAAAGTGATCAGTGGACAGAACCTGCCAAAACCCAGGGGTTCTGCTGCCAAGGGGGACGTGGTGGAGCCCTACATCTACGTGGAGATCCACGGGATCCCTGCCGACTGCGCCGAGCAGAGGACCAAGACCGTGTCTCAGAACGGGGATAACCCCATCTTCGACGAGAGCTTCGAGTTCCAGATCAACCTGCCCGAGTTAGCCGCCCTCCGCTTCGTCGTGCTCGACGACGACTACATCGGCGACGAGTTCATCGGGCAGTACACCATCCCCTTTGAGTGTCTTCAGCCCGGCTACAGGCACGTTCCCCTGCAGTCTTTGACCGGGGAGTTCCTCCCCAACACCACCCTGTTTGTCCACGTGGCCATCACCAACCGGCGTGGCGGGGGCAAGGCTCATAAACGGGGCCTGTCGGTGAGAAAGAGCAGAAAGACCAGGGAGTACACCTCCAGCAAGACCACCGGGATCAAGGTGGTGGACGAGCTGTTCCGAGCCTCCACGCAGCCCCTGAGAGAGGCCACTGACCTCCGCGAGAACGTGCAGGTAAGAGCGGGCCCCCCCGCCATTTTTTGATTTGCACCGTTTTGTCAACGAAGCAAAGACTCGCATATGCAATCGGTATTCCCAATGGTGCTCGTCTGTAGACTGATTTATTGCGCTGCCTGTGGGTCTTGTTGGGTGAATGAAGATAAAGCAATGCAGAGCTTTCAACAGGGATAAAAAGAGACACCAATTAAAAGTTAGAAAAAAAGCAACGGAAAATGAGGACATGGGAACAAAAATATGTGTGTGACTGGCTAAGTTCTCTTGCTGCCATAGATAAAGCCAACATGTTGCTAATTGTGTTGTATTTACATGCTGCCGTTAGACGGAGAAGCAATTAAGCGACCACGTGGGTAAACCAGTGCAATTAAGAGGTTCATGAATAGCAGTGACATTAAGGAACGAGGGTGAGTGCCAGGAGGGGGGGCGGGGGGGGGGGGGGGACAGAGTGCTGTGTTGCTAGGCTCTCCGAACAACTCTGTAAAACTCCAAACTAATCAGCCAGCCATTACTGTTTTGTGACAGTTACTTTACGCTGGCTGTTTCTCCTGAGACAGAGGCTGTTCCATTCCAACGACTGCATCTCGTGTCGTTTGCCGTTGCCATTGCGATTGAGGGATACGATGTTGACTGTCCTGCCGTCTGTGTAATGGAGATTGAAAGCAGGCATTTTTCATGCCCCATATACTTTGTATATCATCGGCTGTCTGGTTTAGACTGGCAGAGCCTTCTCCTATGGCTGATAGATTTAAGAACCAGATCTATTCTGAGTGTACACTTTCATTAGGACTCTGACGTGAACCTTAGCTGTTGACATAGCTTTGTGTCTCTTGTAGTCTATGGGCTTTTTAGCTCAATCAGCAACGCATGGTTTACCTCAGCTATGAGCCGGCTTCCTCAGTACACTCCCAGCCACTGCTGGGGGGGGAATCATTCAAGGGTGTAAACTTACAGTAGAGCATCGCATCCATCATCTTATTTTCTCCTCTATTTTTTGTCTTTGTCTCTATTATTTTTCCTGTCTTTACACAAGCTTCCTTCCTCATTCATTTATTTGCCACACTCTGTCTTAACTCCCGTGATTTTATAGTTTTCATTTAAGGGTTTTAAACCAGTCAGGCTCTTATCACGCTACGTCTGAAACTGGCAGGGGTGTCTTTTGCCAGGAGAAGGAATCTGGATATATTGAAATCCCCTTTTTGAGGCCATCTCTCTCAGTAGCTGCATCAACACAATAGCTCATATTTCTAAGAGAAAGTATTCTTTAATAAGTAGGCTCTGCCATGATCTTAGGATTCCGGTCGTTCTTAATATACGGGCTGAATGGGTTCGGTTCTAGGGGTTTGACCCAAGGACGTCTGCAGTCTTTGTTGCAGAGTCTGCTTGAAACCACACGATGTGAGATCCGCACTCCCTGAAACCACATACATATCATCTTAGTCTAATATTAGACTTTGAATTGGCATACAGTAGGCCCAACCTCAGTGGCCTGTAGATTAGCTGACGGCAACAGAATCCAGAATAGTTTTACCTCTGGACAGTAGCTATGTTTACTATCAGGTGACTCAGACAACAAATGATTACAGATGAGGGATATCAATCAAAGATGTGTCTTTATTACTGAAGGAAAGGAAATAGGCTGCTATAGCTGTATTGAATGCAGACCCAGACAGATAAGCAGGGCACATCATTATGACATGCTGTCATACATTTCTCAAATTCATGCATCCTGGCCTTGCTCTTTTCATTCATGATACAAGAAGACAGGTTATTGTGTTCCAGAAGTGAAATATAGGCTGTAATTTGGAGTGTTTACACAGCGTGCTGTTAAATTACAGTCTGACTTGGGATGAACATGATAGGAAGTGAATAATTTGCAGGGAGACGGCAGACAGCATAGCTTTTTCTGTGCCAGGTCAGTGTTTGTTGCACAAGAAGGATGAAGGGAAGAATTGGCTTTGCAAAAGTGACATGTGCAGATTCACGACAGAGATGCACTAAGAGTTTGTCATCTTAAAACCCGAGGCCTGGCTTGCGTGCAAGTCAGAATCTATTAAATTGAACCCTTCTGTTCCTCACTCAAAATCTTCCTTCTCAACATTTTTGGAAAGGAAAGAAAAAGGTGCAGTGGTCAGAGCTGCAATATTAAAAGAAAGGCCAGTGTCCAGAAGGCTGACATTTTGTCCAGATATACAGCTCTGGAAAAAGTTACACCACTACACCTTTTTCTTTGCTTTCCAATAACGTTGAAAAGTAAAATAAAATTTAAGTCACACGTGTTAAATGTGACACTTTTATGAGTTCTTCATCAGTGATTCACTCTCAGTGGCGATAAATAGATTTCGAACACAAATACGAGTCACAGTGATACGAGGCTTCCTCACAGAAGAAGAGAAGTAGATGAGAAGATGAAAAACACGAATACAAATAGTCAAAAGTGTTGTTGTGAATGCTATGTGGCTGTAGAGTTCCTGTAGTGGGTTGATTGGATGGTGGGCCCTGGATGACAGGTAAAACTCGGTCCCTGTGTGCTTCTTCATGCTGGGCCAGGAGAACCACCTGTTGTCAAGGCTGGCATCTCCCCACGGAGCACAGCTCCACTACTGAGCTCTCTCTCCCCTGAGACACATGCCAGAGAGAGGAGCGGAGAGACAAATAAAGAGATAGACCTCCAAGGATTCTCCTCAAAGCCCTGTTTCTGCTCGGCGGGCAAGTGATAATGAGGCAAGGCATAAACTTGAGCGCACACATGCACACGGGCACGTGCACACACACAAAGATGTGCTCGGGCATATTAACTTGCGATACACAGGATCAGCTCGTAATGGACGTGCACTCGGCGACAGACACACTCAAATGTGCATAGAACGGTGTTATTAAAGGCCTCGTTCTGTTCCTCTAAGCACGGAGAGAGAGAGAGGTAATTTTCGGTCCGTTTCCAGGTGGTCTCCTCGGAACAATACCAAGCTGAGAGTGGCTTGTCTGGGAGAAGCAAGGCAGTCAAAGAGCCAGAGCCTGGACGAACAGTACCATGCCTCTTATTGTTCCATGGCAGTAAATCCATGGACTCTGTGGGAGATTGAGCGCTCCTCCCCAGGGCTCCGTGGCTGTATGAGGCCCCTGGGGAGTGGTGTAATAGCAGGAGGCCAGGCCAAGCTAGACCAGGCTTTGTTCCCTGGGCATGCGTGCCAGTGTAGACCCTGGCTTATCCACTTCAGCTCTGCACTCTGGCCCAGGGAGAGAGCGGAACAAAAACAGCAGTGTAACCAGACACGCAGTCCTCATTCGGGGAATGTTGTAGGGAGGAGAGGAGGGGAGGAGGGGAGGGAGGAGGGGAGGGAGAAGAGGAGGAATGAGGGGGTAATTAAAAACACCAGCCTCTTGTTTGATTTCGCTGCCCCACATACTGAATACAGTGTTTTATGGTATGACTTCACGCTGGCTAAACACACACACACACACATACATACACAGAACCACACACACACGCAACCTTTATACGCAAGGCTAACAGGACCACTCAAACCCATAAACCTGTTATCCCTTCCCTCTCTCTGTTTGAGCGTGGGTCTAAGAATCTCTCCTTGGCTGTTCTTGCCAGGCCAGAGGGTGTTATTGTCCCAGGTTGAGGCTTTGCATACAGACAACTTCCTAGCTCTGTTGGCTGCCTCACAGGAAGATCGTTTGGCCCCACTATGACAGCACATCCTCCAGGGGTAGAAAAGAGTCTTTCTCCCCGACCGGAGGTCTGGCCAGGGGAGACAGCCTTTCCCACACTGCCGAGTGTGTGGACTGATTCCCAAATACCACCACCACGCTCGCTGTCATTTTTCACTCTCTTTTCATCCTGTCTCTTTATGTTGTTCTTCCTTTACTATTTCCTCCCTCTTTCTCCCTAATTTAGGACTCTCTCTTTCAGCCCTCACTTCTTTTTTTCTTCTTCTCTCTCCTTTGCTCTCATTTGTCCGTCTGACGGCTCTGTGAATAGCGGAGGGCCTCAGTCTCCTATGCTGCATGAGCAGAGCTGGGTTTGGCCAGGCAGGCTGGCTGGAGGTGCTGGCCCCGCCCGGCCCTGTGGTTGCGTAGCCAGCCAAAGGGAGAAGTCAGGGCAGCCACACTGGTGGGGGAGAGGCTGGTCTGGAGGCCGGAGGCAGGTCCCGAGGTGGGGAGAGAGGAGCCGGGGAGAGGCGAGAGGCTGCGGTTGAGATGCCGGGCCTCCAGAGTCCCACTGCTGGGGAATGAACTGGCTGATGTCATGGGAAGCACTTTGTCTGCTCAAACAAACTAACCCCTACTGCTGTCCGCCTGAGCTCTGAGGGAAGGAGTGGGATCAGCAGAACCCATGATCTCCGTGATGTCATCACAACCAGCACCATGTGTCACAGAGTCACAGTGATCTGGGTCTTTACCGTGAACAGGGACAGCGGAACCAGCCATCCATCTGTGTTTGCGTAGCTGCATAGTGTTGCAAAATAACAATCACAGTACAGCACCAGAATCTCTAGTCTCATCCTAAAGCCTTTTGTGTGTGTGTGTGTGTATTTTCCTCCAGAATGCCATGGTGTCCTTTAAGGAGCTGTGTGGGCTGACTCCTGCGGCCAACATGAAGCAGTGCATCCTCACCGTGTCCACCTGGCTGATGAACAGTGAGCGAGGCCTGAAGGTCACCGTGGACCTGAGTGAGACCTACCCCACCATGGAGGCCCAGGGGCTGGTCCCAGAGCTGCTCCGCAAGGTCCTCAACGCCTACGACATGGTACGCCCCACGTGTTCACATACACTCACTCACTCAGAGTTACAATGTGCTAAGATAGCATCTAGCGTTGTGCTGCGATCGACGTTTCCTCGTCTGTAGAGCAGTTGTTGCTGCTGCTAAACCTCTCCCCGGTATCCCATCCTGCTGAGCGAGTCCTCAGCCATCGCTTTCCATCCGGCCTCCTGTCTCTTTCCATCCGGCCTCCTGTCTCTTTCAAGGAGGTCTCCTCCATTATGAACTTAGGAATCCTCTGCCTGTTGGTATCTTCCAACACGGGGCGAGGGGAGGGGGGAGACGGAGGCTTCCAGGTGCTCTCCTCAAGCCCTCGGCCCACCTCTCCAGCCCGTTTGCTGCGTGGTGGGCCGACCCGGCAAAGTGGGTCAGCGGAGGGGAGCTCTGGTGTTCCTCACGACGCCGCCGTGTCCACAGAGTTCCGATCCCAGGCTCACCCCTCTGCCGAAACCTGCAGTGCAGCGCTGACAGAAGCGCTCCCCAGAGGAGACCTAAATAGCATCTGCTCTGAATTTCATGAGCCTCTCCTGTGAGAAAGGCTACTCAGTAGCCGTAAGGGCAGCTGCTACATTACATTTGCATGCGAGGAGCCAAAGAGAGGAGCGAGGTAACATTCCCCAACTTCTTGGCGTGCGAACGTGAGACATAGTCAGCTTCCCGGCGTCGAGGAGACGCGACACAGCAGAGACACTGTCCTGAGGACAAGGTCAGTCAGCTGACTGTTTGGGTATACTTCCAAACGCTTCGTTCACTGACAACCACCCTGCACAAAGAACAGAGGGCCCAGTGTGTGTCTACGTGTGTGACAGACAGAGAGAGAGAGAGACAGAGAGAGAGAGAGAGACACAGAGAGAGAGAGAGAGAGAGAGAGAGAGAGAGAGAGAGAGAGAGAGAGAGAGAGAGAGAGAGAGAGAGAGAGAGAGAGAGAGAGAGAGAATGTCTGACAAAGTGTGCATGTGCGCTTGCTTGCGTGCATGTGTGTGTGTGTGTGTGTGTGTGTGTATGTCCAAACTTCAGCCGTCAGGGCACAAAAGCACACTGCCGTCTGTCCTCAGACTGCTTGTGTAGGACGCTCGTGTCCTGACCCTGCGGTGAACTGAGCGTCAGCACTTTGGAACGCGGTGGTCAGCAGTCCTGCGGGACCAGCAGCATGAGGGAGACGGGGGCCAGTCCAGCCCCCCCACCCTCACCCACCCCAACCCCCCCCACCATTCCACTCCTCACACACAATGTGTGCTTCCCGTTTCCGAGCCTCCATAACTAGAGGTGTGAGATGTGGTTATCTTGTCCCTGACTGCTGGGTCGAGGTCAACTGCAGCTCTAGGTGGGGCTGAGTATGGCCTTAGACGCTGCCATGGGTCACCAGATCTAAGAGCCTGTCTGGACTGGAGAACACTTGAAAATCTTTATCGCCTTCGGTTCTTCGCCACACCAACACGGGAATGAAACCCTGCCACCTGCCAACCAGTGTGGCTGTGGGGTGTGCGGTGAAAAGTATAGATGTACACAGGCATTAACCATTTAACTATTCCTGTCTGTCGTTTATTAAAAGCAACCCGATGACTCCGACACGTTGACATGATGGTGTTCCCCTGCCGAAATGTCGCTGTTTTACAACCCAACTCAATTATATTTCCCCAAGTTTCTGTGTGAATGTTACAGGAAGTGGATCTGTTTTCCTCTGGGCCTTGAGTATGCGCTATTGCGTAATGAGGAAGTGTTGTGTGACCCGTCATCACTTCCTGTGCACATGGGCTTCCTCCTCCAGATGATCCAGACGAGCAGGACTCTGATCGAGTCAGCAGACGGCGTCTACTCCAAGCTCACACAAGCCCAGCGGGCAGGTAAGGACACGTCTCCACCTCACACATCCGCATGGCTCACTCCCAGGGCAAAACCAACTCTAAAACCACTGTCACTGATTCAGATCAGATTCGGATCTGAATCTGAAACAAGTTGAATCTCCAAGTAAGTGTACACAAACGAGGAAGCTGCTTTGGTGGGCAGGTGCTGGGCATAAACATATTAGAATCTTAGGAGATAAGTGGCTGCGTAGACTATTATGGGATACACAGCTATTCCAAACCGATGTCAACAGCGGCCTCATCATTGGCATCAGCATGGTCGTCATCGGCGACGGACGTGCTGTGTCGTTTGCAATGCGTCATTGCCGTCCTTTGTGAGTCACGACAGACGGCCTGGGATGTCAACAGGGAGGGAATTGCTATCTCTGAGTCCCTGAAGAGACAGGGTGACAAAGAGGAGGAGGTGGAGAAAACACTGTCCATTACATTGACTACCATACGACTGCATAGAAATACCTTTAGTAACAACATTGGAACTGCTAGTTAGTTATGGTTTAAATAAGGTCTACCGGTACGAACTATTACATCAGCAGCTGGGCTTTCCAGGTGTTAGCGGGTTGTTAACATTCAAAACCCAAATCTTGTTTTGGGAACACAACCTTCAACTTCTCCTTTACATTTAGTCATTTAGTAGACACTCTTATCCACAGCGACTTACAGTAACTACAGGGACATTCCCCCGAGGCAAGTAGGGTGAAGTGCCTTGCCCAAGGACACAACATCATTTTGGTTTGGCCGGGAATCAAACTGGCGACCTTCAGATTACCAGCCTGATTCCCTCACCGTTCAGCCACCTGACTCCCAAAATCTTTACAACATCCTCTTGCCCTGGATGTTGGTGAGGACATGGGTTGAAGACTTGCTGGACTTGGATGTTGGATTTGCCCCCCGGCCTCCTCTGATGTGGCTGCCCACTGCTCCTGGCTGCCCCAGGGGAAGCACAAAAGGACGGTGGTGTGTTTGACCATTCTGTGACCATTACAAAATTGTTCTTCTGCTGCTGGAGTTTCTCTAATTAAGAGCTCAAACAAATTGAGAGAGAAAGGAAGAAAGAGAGAGAGAGAGAGAAAGGAAGAAAGAGAGAGAGAAAGGAAGAAAGAGAGAGAGACCAGAGAAAAAGGGATGAGGCAGGAGAATAGAAGTGGATTGTGTTGTCCATGTTGCTTTTTTAAATGCGGTCCAGACTTTCAATGCATGGCTATAATTGACTATAACACGATCATTTGTACAAAATGCAGCCAAATTAGAGAGCCATCGAGGGGCTTGTTCCCGGCTTCCCGCTGCGCGGCACTAATTGCTGGTTGTCTGCTTGGTCCTTCCTGGAGTGCTGCTCCAACTACAAATGGCCCCAGATAGGAGAACAGAAACAGATTATAAGGCCTGAGAAAGATGAATCTTGACATGTTTTACTGTCATAATTATATCTGTTTACCTACAGTGTTTGTCTGCCTGGGACTGGCACAATACACAAGAACAAGCCCACAAACAGCAAAACAAACATCCTTTCAGATCTGTCAGGACTATGGAGAGTTCAGTTAAGACAATCACGTATTAGATTTCAGCATTTATTGTTACATGACATGGACATGTAGATTTGACTTTGGAGGAGTGGATGATCTAAGGAAAGCACTCCTCTGCCTCCTCGATGCAACACATACAAACATGACATATGAGGCAGGGAGCAATAGAGATATAATCCCCCTGGTGGATAGAACATACAGATAGCATGGGGGAGGAGGGGATGGTGGAGGGCGGCAGCAGCACTGATCATACAACAAATGGGCTGAGTGTGTGCGTATCCGCGCGGCCTTTTAGTGCCGTCCTATCGGACGTGGCCCAATGGGCTTGTGCTGCTAACACAGGTGTGGTAATGAGCGAATGACACGCGCTGCCCGATTGCCCTGCCTGAACTAGCTGCGCTTATTCAATGCAAAACGTGCATATGCAAGCACAGGTTGGCCTCCAATGCTTCTCCACTCTGGACTGAGGTAGTCACGACAAGCTCTGTGTTGTGTGAGTGTGTGTGTCTCTGTAGAGGTAATAATGAAGGTAGAGGATTCACACAGTTCAGCAGACAGTGAGGACACACGGCTGGCACGCCCAGTACGCCCTGACGTGCTCAGCCCTCCGTACCCTGCAGGCCCCTCTTCCTTTCAGCCACTCTGCCACCCACCACCCACTTGGTGCCCTCCCTCCCCCGTTCGGCCTGTGCCAGGGCCGTGCTGGGCAACTACCCAGAGATGGAGCCTTGGAGTTGGGCTGGAATCAATGAGCACTCCCCCGCTCTGATGTTCCGTGGAGCTCCACGGCCACAGAGCTCCAGAGGCCCCAGGGGCTTAGCTTGGCTCCCTCCCCACTCAGCCCCCCTCAGCCCCCCAGACCCACCGCCTCACAGCTGTGTGCTGCTGTCTGTAGGTGTCGGCAAGGGGGGGGGGGGTTATGTAACAAGGAAACATTGGGAGGGGAAATGGAGCAACAAAAAAGAACCCCCTTGGGGGGCCCGATGCATGCCAAACATAACACTTTCTCTGACACCCAGCTCCCCCTCCGCTACCCCCCCTCCCAATGCAAACATACCGGGCAGGCCTCCTCCTGTCCTCTGTACCCCACCCCTGCCTGCCTCTCTTGTGTGGAGGCGATCGCAGCCCTCTGCCCAGTCGCTGCATCCCAGAGCCGGCTGTGTGACAGGGAGTCTGTTATAGTCGTGCAATGTGAGGCGGAAAAAATAATAATGGAAAAAATAAAAACAAGAATCTGAAGTGCGTGGAGAAACAAAAACACAGGAAGCAGTTTTTTTTTTCTCGTGTCGCAGCTTTTCCTCTGACGTCCTTGGGCTCCCACTAGCTCCACAGAGACACAGCTGACCACCGCTGTTTACCCACGAGGCACTGGGGCAGGAGGTTAGGACCAAGTCTCCTTTGATGGAGCCCAAGATGAGATGCAAGAGATGACAGGGAGTGTGTGGGTGTTTGTTAGTTTTCGTGTGGTTAACGTTTGTGTGCAGTGTGTGGGTGTGGGTGTGTGTGTGTCCAGCTTAACTAAAGCACTGCAGAAAGAGCGGCCACTAGTGGTAGTGTTGAATCACACCGAATCTCTGTGGTGGTACATTTCTGTAGAGGTCATAGATCAACACAGACGCATATACACGTTACTATGCGAGGCAGTCAGCCATAAGCCACAGCCAGAGATGGGAAAGCAACCTTCTGAGGTTCCTTTACCATTTCAAGGGACTATGTCATCATTATATTACTCATCTTGTACCTGTTCAGAGAGCTTTGCCTGGGGCTAGGACTAGCATGCCTGACAAAATGTCATGATGGCTTTCTGGAGCTTTCCAACCCATGTCAGGGGTCATGCCATGGTCTGATTGACAGCTGCATCACCAAGTCAGATAGGGGGATGATTGGCAGAGAGGTGATGGGAAGGGAGGTAGTATGACGGGAATTTACATCTGATTGAAGGTCCAGTTCCAATAACTGATTTGGGAGCCAAAATGTATAATTTGTCTTTTAATGGCTGTAAAAAGTGCAGGTGAAAATGTGCTATTACTGTAAAGCGCAAGGTTGGGAGAGATTGACATTGAGGTGTGTGTGTGTGTGCGTCATCCAGGCAAGATTTAAAATCTGTCTGGATTGAAGCTGACAACCATTACCAGGTAGTCTGAGCTGTGTCATCACTCAGGGCCACTTTGGCAAGAGCAGATGTCTGTCCTCAGGCTTTGGCTAATGGATTAAGGGGGTGGAAGGAGATGGAAGCCCCCTCCTCACAGGGGTGTGGGCCAAGGTCATGGGGAAGCAGGGGTCACTCTGATCTGGGGGCGACTCCAGCATTCATCCGTCTCCCCCCACCACCACCACAACCCCCCCCCCCCCCCCCCCTCCCACCCCTTTCTGTGACAGCCCTGCCCAGTCATTATGGCTGCTAATCAGTTGAATTTGGCCAGTGACGCTGACGTGTTGATGAGGATGGAGAGGTGCTGGATGAAACCCCCTGGGCTTCCCTGACGGCTCCCCAT